>NC_143575.1:225693648-225833648 GCF_048544385.1 Mastigoproctus giganteus
CTCAACTTGGTGCTATCCACTGAAATCTCAGGAAATTAGGTGGCAGGACCTGCCAGAGTAAATATCTAAGTACTGGTGTACGTGGTCTGCCTCCACGAGGCATAGTGCGGACAACCTTGAGCCCCAGCAGGGGTCTAGCGGCTAAATGGCCAGAAAAACAACGATACACAACACTACACTCATACACTTTTAAATCTCTGGCCTTTACAGTGAACTGTTACACCCACAATGAAAGCAACGCGGAGATGGGGGTGAAACCCTGGTGCCGTTAGACACGAGCACACTATACACTCTAGGTGGAAATGGAGATTCTCGAGATTGGAACTAAGACCACATGTATTTGCAAAATGGAAGCTTTTGGTTTACATTGTATATAAAAAAAAAAAAAGAGGAAATGCTATCAGAAATAAACTGAGACTGTGGCTAAGCTGCTGGTTGACGTGTGTCATGAGATGACGTAATATTTTTGGATCATCACACTCCTAAAGATTTTTTGTTCAACTAACTTCATATTACTTAAATATATAAGCGGGTGGGCGTCTCCGTAGCCAGGTGGGCAGAAGCAGTAGTGCATAACACACGCTTCTTGATTAGACCGGGGTTCGAGCCCGTACCCACCAAATACGGAGGATGCGGTAGGTCAGGGAATGACCACCGCATATTTCCAGCCCGGATAAAGGGTGAGGGTTGGCGTCAGGAATGGCATCCGGTCGTAAAAATTGTATGCCAAAACAATAAAAAAAAACGCTGACCCCATATAATAATGGGAAAAGGCGAGGACAAAAAAAAAATATATATATATAAGCCTCTCCAATTCATTTGTAGATTTGAACGTGAACTCATAAAATTATCCACGAAACCTCAGTTTATCTTGAAGTGTCGCCAAAAACGCCCGGATGTTTAGCTTACAGTGTCAGTTTAATGAGCAACAGTGCACAACAAGACATGCTTAGCACACTTTTGGCAGCCATCCAGAAACTGCACTACGAAATGAGGGCGCATTCTCCTTACAATTTGACCTTATCGCCTTGCGATTTTTATGTTTCTGGAATCGTGAAAACTGAAGGTATTAAACGTCTGCTGCACCGACGGGAGCCCTTAAACTGAGGTGAAAGTTTTATGAAAAATTAGGTACCAGTTATTGGTAGAAAATTCATTTTCGCTACCATTTTATTTACCCTCGCACAGTGTACTCAAATTATAGAAGTAGAGGGTCATCCGCTCACCATCATCGCTGTAAAAATGAATTTTCCGTATATAGTTGGTAATTTTACCATTTTCTGATAGCTTCCTGAAAAATTCCGGTTCTTTAAGCACTCGGGAAACAAAAAGAGGCTCATTGAGGTGACTTCCGATACTGCTCTATGAGAAATTCAGTAAGTCCACTGTTGGTTGATTTTTTTCTGATCTTTAAAAGGAGTAGGCCGGTACCCATCGATGGAGAATAAAAGCCTTGATACTTGACTACAGTTTCCATCTCTGAAACGAAAAAAATTAAGCTTGATCGATGCTGAAAATGAGTCGTGTGCAAGTCAGCAGTTCACTGTAGATTGAAAAATCTGCGAACTTTGACATATTTCCCATTTGGAGGTTATTTGTAATAATAATTAAGAGCTTCAAATATAGAAGAACTTTCTTAATTTATATTCACTTACTTATTCTAGGCTTTCTACAGTCTCAGGAAAGGATTCCTTTGTTTTTAATTCCAGGAAATTCGGGTTCATTCGGCAAGCATACACACTGCTTCAATAACGCATGCAATTTAAAACAAAATGCGCATTGGGAGATAATGGACCTAATTATAGAGTGGTATTTCCCTTAACAATCAAACTACATTAAAAAATAGCGTGTATTTAAAACGAGACGAGTTTAAAGAGCATGCGTTAAATACTTTTATTGTATGTCGTGACGACTGACATATTGGAGAGTTTTTCCTCACAATAAAATCAGTTACTAATCACCGGACTGGACCACAGTGGTCGTTATGTTCTAAAAAAGTAGCGTGAGCAGAACTTGTTAGATCATAGAAAGCTTTCAGTAGCTTAAACTGTTTCGTATTGCGTTTTCAAAGCCTTTGATCGGTTTACCAAATAAAAAAAAAAAAAAAACGTCTTATAAGAAAGCCTCCATCTCTTGACTTCTTTCTGATCTTTGATATGGTGGATAGTTTCAAACTTCTCAATGTCGGAGTACCTAAATGTTCTATTAATTCACCTGCTCTTGTTGTATCGGTGACTTTTCTCCATTGCAAGATCATCAAGGTTTTCTCCTCATCATCTCTACAGTTTTGAGAATAACATAGCTAAACTCTTTTTCTGGAGACAAAATCTTCAATGTACATGACGAGAAGTACTCCCACATCTTATATTATTCGGGAATTAGGTCTTTTGATTATAAATAAGATTACTTTTTTGTGCTTTTAAAATGGCTTAGTTTCACTTTAATATTTCGGTGTGTAAATTCACGAACTTTAAACCTGACTGTATGCAAATTCCGTGCGGGTTGAACCTTGAAATATATTATGACTTTGGCTTGGTTACATAATTAGAAACCTGGTAGCTGTTCCAAAATCAAATTATGACACTCCAGCTCAAGGGACGAAATCAAGTGAAAAATTCCCATTCGTATTTATCTTCTAATAAAATATTACAGAACCAATCTGTACAGAATAGTTTAAATTTCATTAATAGTGCAGCCTGCGAAGTATTTGAATATGCTGCCAGCGCTGAAAGAAATGACCCAATCCTAACTTCCAAAAATTTCACTCATAAATAATTAATTGTGATGTTTGTAACAAATAACGATACAAGGTCACAAAACTGGGCTGCTTTCTTCCAATAAGAAACAAATAGGCCTCGAGATTTGCAGACAAACGTACCTTCCCCTAATAGGCACCTTCTTATCATTTTCTCATTAACCGTGTCCTTGAGAATGACACAAACATGGATCAGAAGACCCGCGGTGTCTTCTGCATCCCACTAATCCGCTGACTTCTTGCGATCACTAAAGTATACGTTTTCTCATCATCCTCCAGACCTATAGAGACACGATACGAATGAAAAATCTAACTTTGTTACGCAGGGTGGCCAGTCTCCTTTCCCATCCTGTATCCAATAAACGTCTCCTTTTATCCTCTGCATTCACAATGCCACAGTAAGCGAAGCCATCTAATTTATCACTGGCTTAAACGTTCACCCTTGTTCCTGTACACTTGATGGCTCTTATACACGTTCACTACTTTACTGATCCATACTTCCGCTTCCGACTCGTGATCTACGTGTATTTCCTCTTCCAGGTTCCTGATGGATAACTGAAATTTCTGAGACTCATTGTGAAAAATGTTTGGCGTGTCCAACGAAGCAAGTTTCCAGCGTTGTTCCGGTAATTGGAGCAAAAACGAACAGAAAGCCAATTAGGTGGTCTAGATAGAGCGAGCCCTGTTTATCAGCTTACGAACACGAAGAGGTTTGTACGTCCAGCAGTAAATGGGGACTAAAGCTTTTCTTTTCAGTCCTGATTAGGAGCTGTGAATCTCAGAGTGCATTTTAGCTAGCAATATAACGCTAATTTAGCATATAATAAATCAGTCTTTACGAGCAGAGTTTACATTAATGTGTCTACTGTAACATGATTTAATTTAGTGCATATTATGATTAATTTCAGTTTTTGATAAATTAATTCAACAACCTCTACACTTTGCTAGCTCTCAGATGATTGTTCCATTAATTTGCCTAAGGTGGTGCCATCTGCCGGCAGCACTGCTTAAAAACAAACGTCATTTATTTCGTGTTAACTTTTAATATACGCTAAATGTTTCGTAAATGGTGTTTGATATTAATCTACTTTACTGAGATGAAATTATGAGTATTACTATGTCTGTGCTTCGAAGCTTTACTTGATTAACAGGATGATTAGATCTGTATGAATAACGTGAAGATTGGAAAGCGTGAGCTCATTATGTTTCATTTAAAATGCTTAGAGTGCACATTCAACGTAGTTGATGTATTTAAGTAGCGACATCTAACGGGCATACATGTAACTAGTCACTTGAAAGAGAATCTTAGATATTCATGAATAAAATAACGAATATTTTGGTATTGAAAAGAGAATTGAAATTGCCTTTTTTTTTTTTTACATACTCCTGGGAAGATACGATGCAGTATTGATATAAGAAAAGCGCTTCGATCGACTAATTCATTTCTAAGTTTAATGTTATTATTTATTAATGAAACTTTAAAGTTAAATATAAAATTAAATGTTGAATCAAGCGAACTAAATTAAAAAAAAAGAATCCTCGTAAATGCGTGTTTATTTTTGATATTAGAGAGGGCAGGTACGCACACTGTGTACCTTCTCATTAATTAAATCCACGCTCAAAATACTTAAAAATAAATGGATGGTGGGTAACCGCCTTCATGATAGAAGTATATAAAGTAAAACCAACACCAGAGAGATAGTTTGTGTATGTTATGGCCTCGTGGCGAAAAACTGAGAAGAAAGGAAGGCAAAAAAAGGCAGAAATGGGGAAAAAAAAAACACGGAAGATGAAGAAAACAGTTTAAAAGTTTCTTTACGTGCACGAGATTCACGTAGAAGCGACTTGGAAACGGAGACTTAACAGAAATCAACTACTTAACTGGCATCTCTTTGGTGCATCAAATTAAGAAGGAAAGAAAAGATTGCTTTTAACTATCGAGATGGGTTCGCGTCTAGCAAAGAAGTATGAGTTTGGCCAGAAGCTAATAGATGGTTCACAGAGAGACCTTGACTTGTAATAAACTCGCTAGTTTTTATCAAATACAGATCATTCCACTGATAACGCTAGCTTGCAGTTTCTTTGCTAGAATTAGATCTCTTCGCTGTGGAAGAAAAGGAAAGATAGATAGAGAAAGAGAGAGAGAGGGTGAAAAAGAAAGAAAAAAAGTAAAACATATCAGGGCAGTTCTTTTATCAACTTTCCCCGATGTATTTGTTCTGAAGAAGTTTTTCCCTTTAACGAATTCCTATCTTTTTTTTTTCATTCTTTTGTCATTCTTTTTTCTTCTTGGACTGTATGGACATTTATTTCTCATTAGGGCCGAGAAAGAAAGTGAAATGTCTTTCGTTTTAATGTAAGATGGAGAAATAATTCTGTTCGAGTGCACAAGGTCCTCAACGGGCTTCAAACTGAAAGACCCCCATTTAATATACGCCTTTTCTAATGTACCAGGCACGTATACTCGATAATAAATACATTGAACTCAGTTGATGAACGCGATTTTTTCTTGACGACTGAGAGGGGTGAGAAATGAAAAGAAATATTCATTTCTTAGACCTTCCTATCACCCCTGTCCTTACTGTATAATGTCAACTGCACAAAGTCACCAGAGGTTACGTTATTCTTGCTTCTGTTTTAGAAGATATAAAAAATTTCCTTCCCTGTTATTCGCAAAGAATTTGTTATAATTTTTTTTTTCATTGTATTCATAAAGGAATCCGTAGCTCAAAAGTCACATTTTAGTGAGATAAGAGTACCTTCTGATTTTTTTCTTTCCTTAAACCCACTGCGATAGAAACAGTGAAAACAATGAACTGTAGATTTTCTAGAAAATACAGTCATTTTTAGAGATTATTTAATTGTTAACGAGTGTACACACAACTGATGTTTGGGTACATACCACTTGGTGGCGAGCGCGTAAAAACTGTGAATCCACATTACATGATTTCTATAAAACTTCTGACTTACGAACTGCAGTGAAGTTTTGTCTCATTACTAGTAATTTGGGTCCGATTTCTCTGCGCACAAAAACAACCTAAGCAAAAACGCGCCTCCAAAATATCAATAACATCCAAAATTGTTAATTTACCTTTATTTGATCATTTAATAACATCAAAATCAAAAGTTAATCAATCAAAACTCTAAAAATAAGTTATCTAATACAAATAAAAAAAAAACATATATTAAAATCACTTTAAAAGTATTGTTAAACGTTTAAAGTTTGCATATAATTATTTATTAAATAAATGTAATTTAATTATTTTATGTAATTTTAATTTAAAAGAGTTTTCAACATTTTAACAATGTTATTTCGAATGCGTTGTGTTGTATCAGCCCATTGTTTATTTCTATTTATTTAAATATTTTAAATTTCTGAGAAAGAACTAATGTTGACCACTAGAGGGCGATGTGGTAACAACGCTCTCTAGTGGCCAATCTCATTTAATGATGGAATTGACTATTATTTAACAAAATAAATTCATATTCTTAGAGAATGTATTATAAGAGTACGCTAAGGTGAATTACAGAGATTAATACATTTGAAATAAATGATTGAATAAAGATTTTTGATTTTAGGAATGATATAAGAGTCCTTTTTCTGTTTTTCTTTTTTTTTGCAAGATACAGAATACAGAATAAGTTCACTTCGGCCATTTTTTTTTAAATGTGTCCTTCTGCAGACTTCGAGACAGACTCACTCATACTTTTATTCCATCGGGTCTATTCAAATGACAAGCAGTTCCTAAACCATAATTCGAACAATAGAGAATTTATACTCACCGAAAAGAAACTTCATAGAAATTTTACTTCTTTCTTAAAGCGTCAAGGAGACTTTTTTGAAGCAAACGGCAAGTACAAATATGTTTTCTCAAGCTGCACCTTCTTCGCAAAAGGAATTTAAATTGTAAATCACATGTAAATGCACGAGTACTTAGTCATTAGGAAAAGGTCAAATCTAATACAAATAAAACGTGTTTCTTTCACCTCAACAGCCACCAAGTGGTATCTATGGGCATCGATTATAAGGTTCCTGCTCCCAGAAGAGACATTTTAATGGCATAATAATATTGTTTTAGTATTACCAAGCCTGATTTTTATCTTAGATGAGAGATGTGCAAACACGGTACAAGGAATTACGGATAATAATTGTATAAAAAAAAATCTGCCATTTTTATTAGCGTTAAAGGAAACCGAAGTTTCCCAGAACTAAAGCAAAAGTTCAGTTCTTGGCTGAATTTTTTACACTACCCATGGGACATCGTACTGAAAAAGAATTTATTCAAACTTTCGAAATATATTTAGCCTTTCTTCAGAAGCGAATTCCAATTGTGTGGCTATTTTGTCGAACACTGCCAAATCATTAGACAGTTAATATTTCCTGCTGAATGCTACTAAAGGAAGTTTCGTAGTGAATTTAGAACCGCAGTTTGTTAATACAGCGTGGACTTATAACAGAGGTAGCAGATCAATAATCGATTATATACTTACTAACAGAATTATAAAACCGGAAAATATAAAATATGTAAAAGCAATACCATCAGTATATATTGAAAATTATCAGAAATTAGTCAGGGACGTGTAGATTAAAACAGTTTTATAAGAAAAAAAAATTATTAGAGAAACAGATGTCAAAATTGAATTATTAAAGATAAAAATTTATGGAATCTACAGAGAAATACATAAAAAGAATATTTATAATCAGAAGGAAAGGAAAATTAATATCGCTTCACTGAAGTAAAATTGGAAAAAAAATTAAAACTTCTACGCGTTGCCAAAACTGACTATCCAGTGAACATTACATAAACTATCTTCCGCGAAAATTGTAGCACGCGATTCATTCCACAGTTGTACATCACGCTGCCGAAAGTAAACTTTCTGAGATCCAATCTTCTGTTATACCCCGGAATTTTGTAATTGTGCCCCATGGTTCTTCTCTCTTTTGCCAGTGAAAATATACGTCCCTAATTCATTTTACTACTATCTCTCCTTCATGGCGTTATATATCTCAACCAGTTCCTTCACCTAAGATATCTCCCCTAAATTGCTAAGCTTTGCGGTCTCCATCTTCTAATCCGTTGTTCATATGGACATCGATCAAGCACTCCTCACCAATCTGGTTGCCCTTCTCTGAACCTTTTATATGAGTTCTACGTCTTGTTATTCAAGTTTGGCCTCCAGACCTGAACACAGTATTCTAAATGAGGTCTTACCATCGTCTTATACAAAAGGACAAGACATCCTTTTCACTACTTGCAAAGGTTCTATAGACAGGATACCGCACGCCTTCAGAGCGGGTTTTTTACACTCCATGAAAAATTTCTCATAATTCCTAAGCCTCTTTCCACCTGGACCACTTTTAAATCTATTCCTTCAACTTGTAACTCCTGGATTTCTGTTCCCTAGGTGCGTAACCTTATTTTAAAAACATTAAAGTTAAATTGCAGTTTTCAAACCATTTCCGCAACCGATTAGTCATTTTGAGGAAGATCGGACTGAATCATGTCATTAACCAGTTTTTCTACCTTTAAATCATTAGAAACTCTGACAAAATAAAGTATATGAAGCAGAATAAATAAAATGGACGTCAATACACAGAAGTTAGCTAAGAACAAAGCACATGTGTTTCATAAACATTTATCAAATAAAATGAATGCACAAATATATCGATAATATAAAGTGGTTCAAAATAGAATTAATTCGAAAATAAAACGAT
Source organism: Mastigoproctus giganteus (assembly GCF_048544385.1). Lineage (NCBI taxonomy): Eukaryota > Metazoa > Arthropoda > Arachnida > Uropygi > Thelyphonidae > Mastigoproctus > Mastigoproctus giganteus. The sequence goes on from NC_143575.1 coordinate 225,702,120, forward strand.
TCGGAGATAAAGATCTACGGCATTTTATACGAAGGGCATTTGAAAAGATTGTGACCTGAGTATGAAGGGTTTATTTGAAGAGTCTAGTAACATGTTACTTTTCAACACAGTCCTTATTGGTGCCATATACACTTGTGACACCGATATCGTAATGCGTTGATTCCAGCTGCGAAGAAAGTTTTCTCTTGGGCCTTCAGGAATGCATTCACTGCAGCATTGTTGAAAGGAAAATGGATTCCACCCACGTATTTTTTTTCAAATTCGGAAATGGGTGAAAGTTCGATGGTGCTAGATATATGAATGTGGGGAAAGGTCAAAGATTTCAAAGCTGCACTCATGCAGTGCAGCTATGGTGGTGACAGAAATGTGACCAGGCGCGTTTTCCTGGTAGAACAAGACTCTTTTGCTGAGTTTTCCTCGGCGTTACTCTTTAATGTAAGCGCCTCACAAGGTCTGCGTAAGTAATATGCCCCTGTAACTAATTGGCCTTCTGAAAGTAAACCACAAGCAACACTCCATCACTCTCCCAAAAAAGCCGATACCATCATCTTACCAGCAGAAGGAATCGACTTGGCTTTCTTTGGAGGGGTTGAAAAGCTGTGTTTCCACTGTTTGGACTGTTCCTTAGTTTTTGACTCAAAGTAATGCACCCACGTTTAATCCAAGGTCATAAACTTTGCAAGAACTTTGCTGAATCTGCTTGAGAACGATGTAAATGTTCACACTTGAAACTCGTTTTTGATCTGCTGCCAACAACTTTGGGATCCATTGTGCTTAGATCTTTTTAGTGTACACTGTCAACAACTTCTGGAATGATGGATGCTGTAGGTTTTTCTTAGTGTGGGTCATTTCACAAGCTCTCCCTCTGTCGTTTAAATTCTGCTGCCCACTTCTTTACCATAGAATAAGAAGTAGAATCCTCTGTAAATGTTGTAACCCCTCGTGAATTGCCTTTGGCGTTAGTTCCTGTTTTTTTTTTTTCAAATATTTAATGACTGCACGGTGACTGATTTTGTTCATCTTTCCTCATTCTAACAACTTTGTTGACTTCAGGACCTGTAATTTAAACAAGGACTTTATTGACACTGCATGAAACTTATGTGGGTTACTATTTGAAATGTTATACATTAAGTACATAGATTTTTAACGCTATACCACTACCCTTTCATACTCGGGCCACGAACTTTTCAAATCCCCTCCCCTCGTACACACGTGTTCACAAACTTTCTGGAATTTATCTAGCAAGTTGTGGACCTTGTGTGTACGAAGTATAGTGTATTCTCTTCTTAATGCATCAAGTCCAACAAGCTTGTGAAACTTGATGCATTAAGAAAGCATCAATATTCTGGTGAACGAATTTTAAAGACGGAAAGATGACAACACTGTTCCTTATTATGTGAAAGACTGCTATTAGAAGCTGTTTCTAATGTTAAATTACTTAAACACTTGCAATTTCTAATTCTACATTAACTATCTAATCTTATTCCGATTTCTTTTTATCAGATCTTAATGTATAGAAAAATATCATCCTCGAGGCTTAATGGGATTAAGTCTTATGATAATAATGGACGTGAAGAATTGGTTTTTGTTTATGAGTGCGTTATTAATGACAACAAAAACTTCGAATATTTTGTAATTTCAATATAAAAATGTATTTATTTATTTGTAAAAAGGATGAAATGAAGTTCTCGTTGAATAATAAAAGTTATTAATAAAACATTTCTGTAGATAAGCTATTCCGATAAAATGTAATAGTTTGGGCAGATGGTCGTTCACAGAGATTTATTTATAATCTATTCAAAAACAAAATATTCAAAAAAATTCAAATAGAACTGTAGTAATTATATTATTTATTCCTCTGTGTGGTGCATTCTAAACGTGATTTGGATTTCTACTTATAAAAGTTTGATTCACTTTTTTTCGACATAATAATGCTATTTTAATAAATATTTAAATTTCTGTGTGTATATATGAGAGTATTAACAAACAGCGAAAACAAGCTGCACTATTTTTAGTTAAAAGGGAAGGGAAATAAGTATTTGTCTAATAAAAGAAAATTTAAATCATGAAAAGAATGAGCATAACATAAGATAAATAATACATATAAAAAGGAGTGGTAAGTGAAATGTTACGTAGAAATTTTGCTTTCATTTGATGCATTTTTTATTGATTAAAATAATGAAAAATAAATGCAGTTTTTTTTTTTAATCTGATACAATGACCCTTAGTATTTAATAAAATTAAAATTATTCAATCTGTCTATTATTACATTCTTAATAAAATTAAATTTCATATTACGCCAGGGTTTAACCGATAATTGGTAATTAAATATTTCAATGAGTGCTGGTAATTTATCTCATAAATGTTATTTTGTAAAATGTATAAATCGAATATAAGCAATATTTTATATCAAATTTTATACACCCTTCTACAGTATTTCTATGCGTGCTCGTGCTGCCATCTATTGATGTAGTAGAGAGCTATTCGACAACTTTAAATGCTTCAGGTTTCTCTGAGTTTTAATCAAAGAGAATCACGTAGGCGTACAGAATGAGTGCCAAAATGTAAATACAATGTCGCTTTTGGAAAAACAAATACTTCATAACCTTCATATGTTATTATAAAATGCCTTTTGATATAGCTGACTTCCAATGCGTAGTAGTAGTAGTAGTAGTGGCATGTGATGCAAGAAAGCAAATGTATGAGCTTATGCAGCATCAGCCAAAAAAAAAAAAAAAAATCACACCATTCCCTCCAAATGCCTGTCCAGTTCCTCCTTAAATTTATTCAACCTATCAACTTCCACAACGACAGATGGAATTTTTTTCCAGCAATTAACCACCCGCTGGCTAAAGGCAAATTTCCGCACATCTATTCTACATCTGTCCTTTCTTAATTTGAATTTATGCCCCCTTAGGTTCGTAATCTGAACAAGTGGAAGGATCCCATCAGAATTCAGCGTGCTCAACCCATTCAAGGCCTTATATACCTCAATCAGATCACCGCGCAGGTGCCTAGTCTCCAGCCACTGCAATTTGCAGAACTTAAGCCTCTCTTGGTAAGAGGATCCCTTCATTGCCCTCACCAATCTTGTTGCCCTTCTCTGTACCCGCTCAAGTAAATCTACATCCTTCCTAAAATGAGGCCTCCAGACCTGTACGCAGTACTTAAGGCGTGGCCTGACCATTGCCTTATACAGAGGGACAATCACCTCCTTTTCCCTGCTAGCAAAATTCCTATACATCATTGACAAAACCCCATGACCTGACCTGGCAGCCTGTCTGCATTGCTCAGAAAACTTCATATCTGACTGCACAATTACTCCCAGGTCTTTTTCATTTTCTACCACCTTAAGTGTAGTACCACACAGTTGGTACGTTTCTATGGGGTTACTTCTACCCATATGCAGTACTTTGCATTTGTCAAGGTTGAACTTCAGTTGCCACTTCTTAGCCCATCTGCCCAAATTATCTAGATCCTGTTGCAGTAGCACACTGCCATGACTGTCATTAACAACCCTGCCAACCTTTGTGTCATCTGCAAACTTCGACATTAAGCCTGATATACCTTCATCAATATCATTGATAAATATACAAAACAACGGTGGACCTAAAACCGAACCCTGTGGGACCCCACTAATATCATTAGTCCAAGAAGAGCAGCACCCATTGATTACCACCCTCTGTCTTCTCCCACTTAACCATCCTTTTATCCATTGTAGCAACTTACCCTTAATACCATTCTGTTCCGATTTGTACAATAGTCTTCCATGCGCAACAGTGTCAAAAGCTTTCCTGAAATCCAAGTATATGATATCAAAATTATTTTTTGCATCCAGTTCCTTTCTAACCACATCATAATATCCTATCAAATTTGTCAGACAAGACTTTCCCTTAACAAACCCATGCTGTGTCTGAATTATTGCTGCAGTCTTGTCTAGATGATCCTGCAATGCATCTTTAACCAGCGACTCCATTATTTTACCCGGAACAGAAGTTAAACTAACTGGTCTGTAATTACTCGTGTCACCCTTCGATCCCCCTTTGTGAATTGGGGATACATTTGCACATCTCCAGTCCGTGGGAACCTCCCCTGAATCCAAGGATGCTCTCATAATTATGGCTAAGGGTTTGCTTAGTTGCTTTGCCTCCTCCTTTAATATAACTGGATAGATCCCATCCACCCCAGGTGCTTTTCTTATGTTTAACTTCAACAATTTCTCTTCCACTTTGCTCTCAGTTATTACAAAATCATTAAGCACCCTGCTACAATTTGATAACCTTCTGCCATTTTCAAACCTTAATAATTCCTCACGTGTGAATGTAGATGCAAAATACTCATTCAGTTTGTTTGCTATCTGAGCAGGATCATCAACAGTCGAACCATCGATGTCAAGTGGACCAATCATATTCATCCCCTTCCTTTTAGAGTTTATATAAGTAAAGAAATCCTTGCTGTTTTTCTTAGCATCCTTTGCCAAAGATTTCTCGTAATCCGCCTTCGCCTGCCGAACCTCCTTTGTGACCTGATTACAGACTAGCTTATATCTGCCCTAGGCTTCTGAGTCGCTTGATAATTTATATGCACCCCATGAATTTTTCTTCTCTGTTACGAGTCTCATTAGTTCATTAGATAACCATTTAGGCCTAAACCTTGAACAATATTTCTTAATAGGTATGAAACTTTTAGTAGCATCCACGATTAATTCCTTGAATGCTTCCCACTTAGAATTTACTGTTGGTAACATCGTCAGTTGATCCCACTGTACAGAATTTAAAAACTGTCTGAGACCACTGTACTCACCTCTACGGAAGCAAAAACCCTTTCCTTTACCCCTGATGGTAATTATATCTTTAAGTAAATCCCACGTCAGTACACTGTGATCACTGCCACCTAGTGGTTCTTTTATCTGCAAATTCCTAATACATGAATGATCACTGCTGACAACCAGATCAAGAGTATTACTCTCTCTGGCTGCCTCTCGAACATGCTGCTGCAGAAAATAGTCATCCAATAAATCCACAAAAGTCTGACTAGTGTGTGAGTACCCACCCACAAGTTCCAGTCAATATCTGGGAAGTTAAAATCCCCCATTATAAGACATTTCGATTTACTAGCCCACTCTATTTCTCTGTACAATTGTTCATTGTACTCATTCAAGTCATTGAATGATAATCGGGTGCCATAATGTATATGACACCCACAATCGGTTTGCAGGTGACATTTAAACAGCACTGAGAACCCGTAGTTCAACGATTGGTGATATGATCTGAAAATGGAAGCGGACTGGTGCTGAAACCATCACGAAACGACCTGGAACACCTTTGAAGCTGGCCGAGCTTGATAGGGAACGCAGGTCGACGTTGTCGCACAACACATAGATCATCAATAAGACTAGTGACACGTGTCAGCACTAGTACACTATGAAGAACTCCATAATTCAGTCTAGCTTGGTATAATGCCAGCTGGTATTGGACCGCAGACAATGGAAAGCTGCGATTTGGAGTAAAAAGCTCCGGTACATCGTCTACCAATATGGCGGATGCCTGGAGAAAACTACCTGCCGGACTGTATCGTCCCAGCGTGATAGTCTGGGCTATTCTTCATGGTTTAACCTGGGACCATTGGTAATTTTGGACAAACCGTGAATACTGAGTTCTATCTAGACGTCCTGTAGAATAACTCGGAGTGTAAAGGCTGTCATAAAGTCTAAAGGTTTCGGCATTCTCTATTAATTCCCCCTAAATCCAGATTATTTTTATATATTCAGGTGTCCGAGTATTAACATTAGGGCCCTATAGATTTCACTGTCGATAAAAAAAAAGTTAGGAAATGGTTACTCTTTTTGTTAATAGTACTGCAGTCAAATGAAAACTATTTTATGTAATATTAGGGTGGGGCATTCACAAATTACAAAACACAAGAAGGAAAGTTGAGATATCAGATAAGAAGTGGCGTGCGTATGAGTCAGGGGGAGCATTCTGTTTAAAACACAAGAAGGAAAGTAGAGATGTCAGATAACAAGTGCTGTGCGTATGAGTGGGGGGGGGTAGAATTCTATTCAACGGGATTACATTATGTAATAATATATAAGGAAATAAATATTTCAAAAACATACAAGAAAAGGAGGAAAAATTGTTTTAATAATATACATGAAAAAATCTTGCCCATGATAATACTAAAGTAGGGCGGCTGTTCTATTATCAGGAACTGTGTGTGTGTGTGGTATGGTTGTTTATTGGCGCATTAGCTGCTATGGCTATAGTGCGCCTTATCAGGAACTGCAGAAAAGCCGTTAGACGCCTTCCTCTAAGATCTGCGAGGATACCTTAAGGCTTCAACTGTATGTTTCGAAGAAATATAATTGGAATAGAAGGAATATATCAACAACCCTGCAATCGAATTAAAGAGCTTCTACGAACAACATGGTGCAGTAACCACAGTAACGACGTTTAAGATGATTTAGATGATCTCACGAGCATTTCAGTTTGTAATTTAATTCCTTATCGCTCATTGCTGTTATAACATAAGATGAGTCGCAACGTATATTCAATAAAAAAGTGGATTTTCTTCATAAATGCATGCACCTTTGTCTGTTACAAATTGTGCACGGAAACTCATTGAGCATATGTGTATATATATATATAGTTGTTAAGGTTTGGTAAAGTTCTATTGCGTGGTTTCGTTTACTACATTTCATTTTAAGAATATACGGTTTTCTGATGAATTTTACGCTCTGATAAAATATATTACTGGAAAACGTACGACCCAAATCTCCCTAACGTTATCTTTTTAATTGTACATCATGGACTGTGAGAATAGTTGGAAAAAAGCTCTTGTATTCCGAGATTACAAAGTATTTTTAAAATTATTAAAATACATTAGATGATTGCCACCGCGAGTCGCTCTTCATAGCATACGCATGCCACGTGGACCTCGTGCGTGGTTAAACGCATGAGACTGTTATTTGGAAGGAAGAGTTTATGTGGGGCAACATAAGTGAGTAAAGGAGATGGTAAAATGGCGTGCTGAAAATGCTAATATGTTTTCTTCCGTGAAAGTGAACTGGTGGATAGATATCTCTGTATTTATTGTGCACTTTTCCTTTTCTGAGATGTCCTGTAAGCTTTTCTGACTTTTGGAGTATATATTTATTCCCTGGACGATCGAAATACTTCATTTCTACAACAGTAAGTTTCTGTGGTTTAAGGAAGCGAATTGCAGGAAAGAATCTTTATGTAACTAGACATATTCAAGTAAGCCATTTCGTAGTTAAGTTCCTACTAATTGCATTTGGGAATATCAGCTGTATTACCTAGTCTAGTATCGCTTAAATCGCGCACTTTCGCAGCATGTGTTAATCATTTCTGATCATATTTCTAAAGCTGGCATGTCTCCATTAACACAGTGGTTATAATCTCCGTCCAATCCACACCTGGTGCAGAAGACTTCTATTCAAATCCCCTTAGTGAGCTAGGTTTTTATTCGCAACATGGCTGAGTTAGTCGGTCTCAAGCGGTGTTGCAGGTTTTTTTTCCTGGAAACTCGAATTTCTCGTAAAACAAATATAAAATCCACCCCAGAAACACACGCTATTTGCAGACAATATATGGCACAATATGACCTACGTTTCTGATGCCCTTAAAACACAAGAACAGCTGGATACCTCATATCTCAACTTGGTAATGGCTTGGTCAGTATGGAGGCTCTCTCATGGCCTTTCCCATCACGTGCCATTTGGCATTACAACAGGATGACAGGATAAATAGGATGACGTGCAGGACTTTTATAGCCATTTTTTGTTGATTGGATTACCGTTTCAAATCTTTCGATCCCAATATTTTCTCAGAACGTGTCAACGAAATTGTCCTTATGGGGTCCATCCGCCGCAATTTAGATGCCACTAAACATCGCCATTTTCCACGTGTGGAGAGGTCGACGTTTCTGAATTCCTTTTCCTTTCAGGCTATAGTTGATCTCAGGCAGAGGGCGCAGGATGTTCACGTGAGTTTTTTTTTTTTTTTTAGGCCACACAATGCAAATCGGCCATATCACCACCTACTTCTGCAGACCTAACACATTTTCGTCGGCGCATGTTTGGGGTCCATTAAAGACCAAAATGTATATCTTTATTTTATTCCTGTGGGGATGAAATCCTTTATTCCGTAATCCACCATAAATCGTATCCTTTATCTTAACCTTTACAATAAATGCGCTGAATCTGTTTTGAGATAATAATATAGCATTTCACAAATTGCTTGTATCCAAATCACCAGCTTCCTTTTCTGCCTAAACCTTTATTAATCAGTCAAAATTCACTTTTGAACAAGCGTGGAGTAGAAAACCTGCTTCTTGCCCAAATGGTAATCGAGGTTTCAATCTTTTGCAAAGCTATTGGTCGAAACTTTTGTCTCTCTGTTCTCCAGCCTCTGTTAAAATCCTGGTCATTATATTGCCTATTCAGTTAAAGATAAAGGCGACTTACTAGCAACATTTCCAGTACACTCCTCTCAATACCTCATAGTGTCTTCAAACAGAAATATGTTAGAAGAGATCTGGACAATTTTTATGCCAAGAAATCTCCAGGACCTGATGGCATATCTCCCCTTGTTTTCAAAACCAAACGTTCCTGTTCTCTATAGCCTTGCCTTCTTTTTCCTTTCTTATTCCAGTCGTGTTTTTCATTCTTCTTGGAAATTTTCTCATATCCAGGCAGTTTCTAAAACGGATGACAAATTCAATAATCATCCTATAGCAGGTAAGCTCAAAGGACAACATGCAGACTAAACAGTTGTAAAGAAGTTATGCGATACGAGCTACCATGTGGTCTATGAAATCAGTTTTCAAAGTTGTAATATAGCTAAAGCTATTTGGTGAAAGTAGGGCAATACCATGGCAGCTCATTACAAACACAATGAGAAAAGACCATTGAAAGCAGCTGAGGGATCAATATTTAAAAATAGTGATCAGATGCGTTTAGCAGTAACTAAAGAGCTTAAAAGCAGCTTAAAGAAAATTAGGATAAGGAGGCTTTGGAAGATTGGGGATAATGGTGTGGTATTGGCGATGCAAACAGAAAAGGAGCTACAAGAGGTAAAGGAATGCGAGAGCATTAAACGATTGGGCGTGATTCTGTCGACTCCAAAAGAGCCAGGGCGAAAAATAATATTGTATGATGTGGAAAAAACGATCAACAAGGAAGACCTGTTAGAAGAATTATACAACAAAAATTTACTAAATATGAACATCTCTGGGGACGAAGTGAAGATGGGGATATTTGTCCGTTTTTGTAGTATTAATAAAGCAAAAACAGGAAATAATTGGGTCCCCCAGGTGTCAAGGCGTATTAGAAGTCATTTGTTACTGCATGGTAGGATTTTCTTTGGCTTCATGTCGTATAAGTTCAATGACTTTCATTTCGTTACTTTGTGCTACGATTGTCAGGGATTTGGCTAGAGAGCCAGAACATGTTATCGCACAGAGCCTGTTTGCAGTCACTGTGCAGGTATAGGACACTCCTACACATTCTGTACTCATCAGCGAGAACAACCGATCTGTTCCAATTGTAAGGCAAACAATCGAGCTGCAAATCATTCTGTAAGGAGTAAACAGTGTCCAAAATACTTGAATGCACTTAAGTTGGTCAAAGAAAGAGCACGGCAATTTGATAACGTTAATGGCAGATATTGATAATCACTTAATTCTTAATCAGTACAACGCAAAATCAAATGGTAACCTACATATACTACAGATTAATGCTCAGCGATCAAAATCGGTGGCTGATGAAGTTAGACTAGTGTGCAGCAGAGAGAATATTGATATAGCCTGCATACAGGAACCATACTTAGTGAACGGTCGGCCTACAGGATATCCACTTTCAGCATGCGTACTCTGTGCAGATGAACCAGACTTAAGAGTTGCAATTGTAGTGTTTAATAAGGACATAGTTATTACTGTTATAAATTCGTTGTGCTCTTCACAGATGGTGTGTGATGGAACGTGGTGTTTGATGACTTCTTGGCTCTGGACCTGTGAAACGTGGGCAGTCAGGCCTTTGCTGATGATCTCATTTAAATGGTGGAAGCAGACTCCAGCGTTACGGGACTTGAAACACAGGCCAACCAAGCATTACAAACCCTACAGAATTGCGCGAAAACACATATGTTAAAGATTTCACCAACCAAGACAAACTCAGTATTACTAAAAGGCTCTCTAAATAGCAGACGACCACTGCAAATAAAGATAGCGAGATTCACCATTAAATTAGCAAAACAAATAAAGTATCTAGGTATTATCTAGGATGGAAATCTGTCCTTTACACCTCACCGCACCTACCTGAGAGAGAAACTAAGGAACTATGCAGCACTTGTAGCAAAAGTATCTCGCAGACACTGGGGTCTCAACAGGAAGATCCTATCCCTGTATTATAAAACAATATTCATCCCAGCGATCACCTACGGATCGCCCATGTGGTTCAGGAAGGCTGGAACCACGGTCAACAGAAGACTGCTGAACACTGTCCAAAAAACATACTTCTAACTATAACTAGGGCCTGCAAAACGGTGAGCACCCACGCCCTGCAGATCCTGGCTGGAGCTCTTCCGCTGGACCTCGAGGTGACTAGATATGGACTCATGTATTTACTATCCAAGGATATGCCTGGCTCCATCTATGACTTTACCTTGGACCCATCTCAGATCAAAAGTCAAGAAGTTCTTTGGCTCCATTATTCGTATCTCCAGGAACGACCGGGGCCTTTCCAAGAGGACGCTTCGTCTCTACTATAAAGCAGTTTTCCTGCCAATCGTCACATATGCAGCCGGTGCCGGTTTCACCGAGTTGGCTTGGTCAAGATGAGAGACAGATTGAGTTCGGTCCATCGTATAATTCTACTGGCTACCCTTAGAGTTTGCAGAACAGTACCTACAGCAGCCATCCAGGTCATAGCTGGAGCTCTTCCTCTGGATTTGTATGCCGCTTACAGAGGACAGTATTTAGAATTAAAAACAACACCCCCACTAAGTTCCTTGACATCGAGCTTGATCTAGACACCGACCCAAAAGCTGAGAAAGCCAGATGCTACAACGAGTTATTGAACATCTGGCAGACCCGCTGGGATACATCCCAGGTTGGGGTGGTTACTATAAGATTCCTTCCTGATGTCACATTTACATCCTCTAATTCTGTCCAATCCTGGCTTTCCCTCACCATGGAGACTTCTTTCCTAGTTACTGGACATGGTTCTCTTAATCATCACTCCAGTTGATTGATGCTTCTGGGTAGCCAAGTGGCCAGACACAACAACAGAACAGACACATAATACACACAAACCTCCGTCACACACACACACACACACACACACACACACACACACACACACACACACACACACACACACACACACACACACACACACACACATCTGGAGATACGAGGCGGAATTGAACAGATGTTCTAGGTGCCGCCCTTTACAAAAACACATGTCCACATGTTTACCTTGGACCCAACCAACAGCCTGATGACAGAGAAACAACGAATAGTGTCTCACATGTTGAAGATTTGGCAGCACGGATGGGAGATGTCGCCAAAGGGTCAAGTTACAAGAAGCTTCATACCGATAGTCGCAAAAATGTACCCAAAAGCCCCCTCGTGGTTCTACCCTGGGCTAAATACAACCTTCCTCCTGACGGGCCATGGCCCATTTAAAGCAAAACTGAATGCATTCGCAATAATAGAAGAGTCCACATGCACCTGTGGAGAACCTGAAACCCGGCAGCATATTATGAACGACTGTGAATGTTACGAAGAACACAGAAGTAGACTTATAACTGAGATTCAATACTTGCCAAAATATCAAGATTACCATCTACTGAATTCAGAAGATGAATACAAAGCCCTCAGCCGATTGGAACTTGACGTCTTCAATAGACGAAGAACAGAAATAGCCATCCACAACGAATAGATAACCACAAATAATAAATAAAGGCAAACTGATAATGAACATCAACACAGAGAAAATTATGGCAAAATACTATGGACAAAGGGCGTAATATGCAGCCGAATAAATGGAACACCAATACTAACTGAAACAGCATCGATCTAGAAACCAATGGGAGTGGCACCAGCCAGGATGTCGTCGCTCCCAGGATGAACCCACACACCTAGAAGAGGGCTAGGCCCCACCAACGAGTCAGCATCGGACTGCACTTTTTGGCAGGCATTGCAAATTGTTGCTATGGCTAACTGGGCGGGGCTCCCTTTCCCAGCCCACTCTTTCGCCATCACTGGTGGGGTAAGGGGACGGTCACGGGGAGGTAGGCCACAACTACACATGAATCATGGCCAACCTCAACAGTCACGCACTGAATGTCCAAAGATAGTTTGTAGCCATTTAAAAGAACCCGGTGCCAGCAAGCGGGAAACAGCTCCCGCGCGCGCGCACGCACGCACGCACGCACGCACGCACACACACACACACACAGACACACACACACACACACACACAGTCATTCCCAGAAGACAGGACAGCAGAAGACGAAGAAATAAGGAAGAGAATAGCATAAAGTAAAAAAAATAATAATAAATAAATAAATATAATAAAAAAATAATAAATATAATAAAAAATAATAAATAAATAAATAAAATAAAATAAAACAAAAGAGAAATAACTGGGATCGCCTTCTCTATTGACCCCATATTTCTGACTTTTCCCCCCAGCCTTCCGTCTCTCCCCCCTACTCTACCTATATCGCCAGCGAAAAGCGAATGCCCCACACAACGAAAAAATTTTAAATGCCAAACTCGACACACTTGCAACCTCTTTCGTCCTAACTAGATTCTAGCGTTTATCTCCCCTCCCCCCTTTTTTATATATATATATAGGTCCTAGCCACTGAAATCTCAGGAAATTAGGTGGCAGGACCTGCCAGAGTACTTATCTAAAAATACTAGTGTACCTGATCTGCCTCCGTGGGGCCAAGTGTGGGCAACGTTGGGCCTCAGTAGGGGTCCAGCGGCTAAACGGCCAGATGAACAACAGAACACAACACTACACATGTACAATATCCATGCACTTTTAAATCTCTGGCCTTCCCAGAGAACTGGTACACCCACAATGAAAGCAACGCGAAGATGGGGTAAACCCCTGGTGCCGTTAGATACTAAATATACTTTACACTTTTGACAAGATGCAATGGAGGGTTGTTGTTTTACAGTCTGTGCGAACACGCGTTTTGAAGCTCCGCGCTAAGTGCTAAAAATATAGTGTTCGTAACAGTACATCATGTTGATTCAAATACCAGAAGATTCCGTTTAGTATCAGCGATCCAATGATGGAATTATGGTTCAACTCTCTATCATAGGTAAAATGTTATTGTAATTTTTCTGTTGCATATGTTGCAGATATCACAAAAGACATAATCACAGTAAGCCATTCACCGAGTAGGGCTGAACTGTGTATGTAGCAACCTCACGAAACCAAGGTTGCCACACAATAGCGCTGATTTAATCCATTAATCATTGAATGGGGTAAATTCCCTAGTGACTTCCTCCCTAACATCTAACGGCCTGCAATTTGCAAATAAATCTATTGAGCGTCAGTGTAAAAAATCGTCTTAAATTTAGTAACTACTAGTATTACCCTAAACTTAAAAGTCAGTTGAAAGCAGGATATTCTACGTTCACTATACTGTATGTCTAACCTTCGGCCTAAGTTTAAAATTGTGTTGCACCATGAAGATCTTCAACAATGGAAACTCTTGGTAGATTCTTTTGATTTTCTACTGGGTTATTAGTTAGATCTCAGCGTTAATTATTTGTTTCCTTTGTTGCCAGACCGCACTGGTCACCATGTGGCTGACAGCAGGGAAATAGAGAGCCTGCCAATATAACGTGGCTGGCACGCTGAGATCTGGCCCTTGACTGATCTCAGCAACGAGTGTGCTTTGGGACCGAGATCGGGTCCCAAAATTTCCAACGACTTACGATCAATTACCACAGAGAAACAATGAGTTTTGTGTTCTTTTCCTCCTGCCCCAGACCTTCCATGAACAGATTACATCCCTGTTCCTGCAAGTCTTATAGGGAAACTGACTTCACCATCGTCTTCTGAGGATGTGAAAACACCAGAAGAAAGTAGCCGTATCTTTCTGTGGCAATTTCTCAAGTTGGGTGTTTTCTTCCCCCTCACCATACTGTGGGGGATAGCCCACACCTTTACTAGGACATTCTACTATAACCAAAAATCGCACTGACTTGTGTGACGCACCAAAAATCTTCTCTCTTCTACCTCTACCATAATTTACTTACCGAACACCGCTGCTGAACTTAACATTGATGAGGAAATGCAATACTCCACGCCTGAAATTATCCCACCCGTTGACATGGATGATGATACTGAAGAAATCAGACCCATGCCGGTCTCTAAGAAGAGGAACAAGAGGGGTCGCTCTCAAACATGAAAGAGAGTTACAATCACAGAGTGAAAACAAGGTTCCTCAGGAAAACCTGAGCCGAGTAAATGAAAACGCGGAAGACACCCACAAAAATGCCGAGTCTCCCCCTCCTGGAACCCTCCCTCCTTGAAGGGCCGATCCCGGACCAGATGCTAAATCTACGAGTCCAATTGGAGAATAAGCTAAAGGAATCCTCGAGCAGGATAACTGCTGCTCTCAGAGGGGGAAATAGTGACCATATGGACCAAGCTGGAAATAATCCTACACAAAGTTCACGTGGAAGCAGAAACAAACAGGGCCAAGCTGGAGGCGACGAAGAGACTGGGGCAAGACAAATGCAACAGCGCGCTCCCTCATACGCTGATGCGCTTAGGACCAAGCAAACAAAGGAACAAACCGCAGACAAAACCAGCCAGAGTAGGAAGCCACCCCTGCTGAAAACTCCAAATCTGGTGGTCCTCAGGCCCGCTGCAGGAGAAGAAAAATCTACAAGCGAGGAAATCAAAACAAAAGTCATAGCGAACTTGAAGGAAGACTTAAGGACAGAATAAAAGGAATACGGAAAACGCGCAGCGTCGGAATTGTCATAGAGACGGAGACCAACGAAGAAGCTCAACAAATCATAAGAAATCCCAAAATTGCAACACTGGGCAAAACAACTGAAGGATGAGATATGTAGATGAAATCTGCAAGATACCTTACCGGACCATGACCAGGACCAACTAATAAATATTGTATATTCCAATCAAAGCAGGAACAGTAGAAATACGAACTGAATCATGAAACTGGTTCCCGAGGCCTGGCAGGTGATCAAGGGACAAAATCGGATCTTCATTGAATGGGGAAGTCACAGATTCCGGGAGCATGTGGTCATACCAAAGTGTTACAGGTGCTGCAAATTTGGCCACACTTCCCACACATGTGCCCAATTGGAGCCAACCTGTGTTCACTGCTGTAAGAAGGGCATCGCTACACTAACTGCCCAAACAAGACTAAAGAACCCGTATGTGCCAACTGCAGGGCTGCAAATATAGACCACGCGCATTCTATCAGGGATTCCAAATGCCCTATATACTTAAAAGCACGAAGCACATACCAACTAAGAACTGATTATGGGAACACACCCTAAGGGTCACAACCACGGAGTGCTAAGCATACACCAAATAAATGCACAGCGAGCCCGGGCAGTGGTCGAGCAAGTGAGGACTAAAGCAGATGAAGAAAACACAGATGTAATAATAATACAAGAGCCTTACACAAACATGGGGAAGGTCAGAGACTACCCACTGGCCTACAAAGTTATATAGATAGACGAAGGCACCCCATGGGCGGCGGTCGCGGTTCGCAATCCGGAGATAACTGTCACTAAGATCCCACAACTTGGGCGTCATGTGCCATCATCAGTTCAGTGGGGGAAATCTTTGTTATTTCACTCTACGGTCGACCAATAGAAGACATAAATCTGGCCATAACATACCTACAGGCAGCCCAAAATGTCCTCCAGGGCTGCAGAGTCATCGTTGGAGCCGATGTCAGCTGTGGGTCTCCAGCATGGCACAGCAGAACGCAGGACCGATGGGGCACCAACAATGGACTCCAACCAGAAGAATTCCTCTCAACCTCATCCTTCACTGTTCTGAACTAACCCTTCGAACTAGCTACCTACTGCAACACACTATGGGAAGCAACCATAGATATCACCATAGCCACAAGAAATGTTGCAGCATACATCACTGATTGGCGGGTGCAAGACGCCTGGACAACATCCGACCACCGGACAATAATCTACTGGATAACGAGAACAAGGGCAAGAAACCCATAGCAGACTGATGCTGAACATATTCAAGGTAGAAACAGCAAACTGGGAACTGTATAGGGAACATGTACAGTCAAACGCAAACCAACTGAAGAACAGGATGACCATACAAACCGGAACAAATCACGCTGATAGCGTACCTGATCTAGATGTCTTGCAGCAGGACATAACACAACTCATAACATTCTCATCGGAGATAGCGTTGAGAAGGAAAACACCAACCACCGGAGTAAAGCAAAGCCCTGGTGGACCCCTGAACTTAGAAGAATGCGGAAGGAAGCCCAGAGGAAAAGGAAAGAATTCCAAAGGGCAAGAAAGACGTGGCCACCAGAGGAAGTGGAGATCCTGCGACAGCGCTACCGAGAAAAGAGAAATGCTTACACCAAAAAAATCAAGAAAAGTAAGAAGAAATCGTGGAGAATCTCGTCTCCAAAACAGGCAACAGTCATCCCTGGGGAGTAGTGTACAAAATCACCACAAATAAGTTCCCTAGGGGGAAAAGTTAACAATGCCACAAAGACGCGCAGGGCACAATAACGAAGACATGGAGAGAGTCCACCACCAATATTCTAAATGTAATATTCCAGGAACCACCTACACTAATGCTGCCTAAGCAGCAGGAAATATGTGATGCAAATCAAAATTACACAATGCAACGGCAGGAGCATTCTTTCACAATGGATGAGCTATGGGCCTTAGCACTGAAAATTAGGAATAACAGATGCCCTGGGCCGGACTTGATAGAACCAGAGATACTCAAAAAGACTGTGGAATATGAGCCTGAACTCCTCCCCTATCTCTTTAACACCTGCCTACAAGCAGGGAAATATCCAACACACTGGAAGATAGCCAACCTGAAGCTGATCTTAAAAAATCCTGCTAAGCAACCTATGCAACCAGACACATACCGTCCTATAGCCCTTCTCTCAACTCTAAGTAAATTGTACAAAAGGTTACTTCACAGCAGAATACTAGCCCACTACAGTGCAGCAAACCTCACAAACCCTAATCAGTTCAGGTTCAGGCCTGGTCTGTCAACCATTGAAGCCATCCAGAAACTTCAGACTAGGGCACAACAATGTACCAAGAAATACTTCCTCGCCATGCTGATCAAATTTGCCGGGGCGTTTGACTCACTTTGGTGGCCGAGCGTCCTCGACAGACTCCGGGTGGCAGAGACTCCCATTAACCTCTACCAGAGGATAATGACCTACCTGGAGGATAGAGGTAGTCACACCATTCCAGAAAGTGACCAGGAGTAACCACAGGGGCTACCCACAGGTATCGGTCCTAGGGCCGCTCCTGTGGAACATTGTCTTTGATGATTTCTTGCAATGGATCTGGGGGACTAGATCAGGACTAGATCACCAGACCTTTGCTGATGATCTAGTCCTGATCTAGTTCCGTTGGTGATCCTGCAGGAATGGACGACGACTCACTGCCTAAAGATATCAACGACGAGACTTGCTCAATTCTACTGAAGGGCACACCTGATATCAGAAGACCACCCCAAACTAAGCTCCAAAGGTACACGATAAAACTGATGAAGCAAGTGAAATATCTCAGATTTATCATAGACAACAACCTGTCCTTTAAACCGCACCTCCTATACTTAAAAGAAAAATTAAGTAAATACACGGCCATGATTGCCAGGGTGTCAAGGCAAGACTGGGGGCTAAAAAGACACCCTATCACTGTACTACAAGGCGGTTTGGTTTTCATCCCTGTGATCATCTACGGAGCACCCATCTGGTACAGGAAAGTGATCACCGTGGTAAACAGAAAACTTCTCGACACTATACAATGAACCATACTCCTTATCATAACAAGAGCCTGCAGGACAGTGAGCACGCACACCTTGCAGGTCCTGGCTAGGGCCCTGCCGCTGGACCTGGAGGTCGTGCGGTGCAGTATGTTATACCACCTTTCCAAAGGGAAAACAACAAACCTGATTGGTTATACCACAGACCCGGCAAATGCTTGCAAAACAGAAAAGAAACGACTGTTGACGCATTACCAACACGTGTGGCAGAACCGTTGGTCCGCATCTACAAAGGGAGAAGTAACGAAAAAATTCATACCACACATAGACAGAATGTATCCCAAATCTTCCACCCTGGTTTTCCCAGGGCTAAATGCAACCTTCTTGCTGACGGGACACAGATCGATAAAGGCCAAACTTACAGCGCTTGGGATTATTGAAGATGGGGCATGCACCTGCGGCGAAGAAGAATCATGGAAACACTTTATTTTTATTTATTTTTATTTTTTTTTATTAATAACAAGATACACAACAGGTAACCATTAACAGTGTATCTGAGATCAGAACAATAACAATAATATGAAATCCAACAGGAAGATAGACATTGATATAGATTCAAACATTAAAATCATATGCACAAAAGAGGATTGCATTAAGTTAAGTTATCGGTAAAACAAATAATAATCAGTTAGAGAATAGAAAAATAATAAACTACAATAATTAGATGAGAGTTAGTCATTTGGCATTTGAAGTGAAGAGGCAAACTTGTGGATGTAGTTCATCAGTGACTGGGAGTTGTCAAAGAAGTCAATGAGAGAGTCATTTGCTGATTCTGTTCAGTGGACGGAACTTCATCAAGACCGTGGTGGCAGAGTCAAGGCGAAACGGTGTGAGATTCCTGACTTGTCTACTTGGCGCCTCCGTAGCCAGGTGGGAAGGAGCAGCAGTGCGTAGCACACGCTTCTTGATTAGACCGGGGTTCGAGCCCGTCACCACCAAATACGGAGGATGCGGAAAGGTCAGGGAATGACCACCGAACCGGAGCAATATGGCCTTAGTTGCTAATGCTCCTAAAAACCAAAACAACAACAACAACTTGTCTACAAGGAGCATTGAAGTTTATTTTACTCAGGATATCAGATGCTTCATAAGTTCCAGTGATTACTTTTTGGCTAGAAGGGTGATGTCAGCAGTAACTCTTCTGGCGCACAGAGGCCTCAGATGAAAATAATTACACAGCGGTTCATAATACACTAAGTGATAGAATAGAGGGTTGCGGTACGTAAGGTAACGGACAAAATTTTTTTTTGGACTGCTTCAATTTTGTTAGTTAAAGTCTTTGTGTGAGGATTCCAGATGGGTGAACTGAATTCAAGGATTGGCAGAACAATAGTTTTATAAAGGATAACCACATATCTGTAGTTTTTGAACTTGTATGTGTTCCGTTTGATCAATCCCAGTATTTTGAATGCTTTGCTAGTGATTTTAAGGACATGGGCATCGAATTTAGCACTGCTGGAGAAGAGAATCCCCAAGTTGTTAACTTGGTCACGCCTTTCGATGATCACAGAGTTAATACTGTACTCCGTATTTATTAGTTGTGGAGATCTGCCGGATGAGAAAGAGATTACTTTGCACTTCGAGGGGTTAGCAGACAAGCCATTCAGAGATAGCCACAGAGAGAATTTATTGTGAGCACATTGAAGCTGTTGAGAATCGGTAATCTCCTTCACTGCTGAGTAGATCTTAAGATCATCTGCATAGAGAGCAACTTGAACATTGGAGGTGTAGATGAACGAAGGAAGATCATTTACGAAAACAATGAAGAGAAGGGGACCTAATTGGGAGCCTTGTGGTACTCCACTTATTGGTATAAAACAGTCTGAGTTCACTTGATTGATGATAACGCTCAAGCAACGATGCGTAATATAGCTGCGTAGCCATGAGAGCAAAGAGTCACGAATACCATATAGCTTAAGTTTTTCCAGAAGTTGTTCGTGCGGGACTTTATCAAATGCCTTAGATATGTCTGTGTAGACTGCATCAACTTGAAGGTGGTTATTAAGAGCTTCAGAGGTGTATTGCCAGAAAGGAAGTAAATTTGTGACTACTGACTTGCCACCGCAGAAACCATGTTGATTCTGATCAATGAAAGGCCTGAAGAATTCGAACAGATGTTTGTGTACTGCTGTGTCGAAGAGTTTAGCCAGGCTGTTTTGCAAGGTTATAGGTCTGTAATCAGTTACATCATTTTTATCACCTTTTTTGAAAATAGGAACTGTATTGACCTGCTTAAAGTGCTTTGGATACTACCCCAGCCTGAGAGACAAGTTCAAGATCCGCAGTATGAAGGGTTTTAAGGTAGTGACAGTCATTTTCCAAAATAAGCCTGGAATGTCATCTAGGCCTCTAGTATAGTCATTTCTCCTGCTTTTTAATGCCGCATTTAAATATTCATCAGTGATAAAGAGGTTAATGAGGATATCATTTTTAACAGGTGTGAAGTCAGGAAATGAGGCAGGTCTCAATGTATCATTTGTTTGAATTCTGGAAAAATGTTTGGCAAACTCTTGAGCAATACTGAATTCGTCCGATAAGACAATTCCATCTGCGTTATGGAGTTGTAACTTTCTACTGGTTATATTCTTGTGCTTCATGTAATTCCAGAATGGTTTGATATCTCTGTGAGTAAGTAGACTATCTTGAACTGACTCTGCATACATATTGTAAGAGTTTAATATGAGCGTTTTCACTTGGCTGAATATTTCGTAGTATTGACTGTCACCTGATTGCTTGTACTTGTTTCTATAGAATTCTTTGGATTTAAATTTATGTATTAGTTCGCTGTTATACCAGTGCGGGTATGTAGAGCGTGCATTCAGATGGGATTGAGGAACATGTCAGATATAACTGAGTGGACACAGTTGATCAGGTTGCTAGTTGGCACATCGATGTCATCCATAGCCTCAGGGAGCTGCCTGTCTACGTTGCTGAGAACTAGGTTGAGCAAAGGCCAGTCAGCCATTCTGAAATTGAATCGTGGAGAATGGGAGCTGCATTTGAAGTTATGAGAAGTCACAGTGATGCCAAAAGTAATTGGCGAATGATCCGAGTGAAATATAGGGTTGTCATTGTGAACATCTATATGAGTAGAGGAGAATATTAAGTCAAGATAGGCATTTTCTCTGGTTGGAAAATTGCAAATTTGTTCAAGACCATAGCTGTGAAGCATATTGAAGAGAGCCCTAGTCTGCAGTGATGGAGAAGAAGATCCTAAATTGGCCAGTTGACAGTTAAAGTCACCCAAAACCATTGCTATGTCGGCAGATTGAATTAGTGGGAAGATAGATTCCAGCGAGCTTTCTAAGTACTGAAGGTCGATATTGGTTAAGGGAGGTGGAAAATAAAGCAATACGATTAAAACTTTTAACTTACCAAGATGAAGAAGGCAGTATAGTGATTCAATATTTGAGAAATTTGATGAAATTTCACGGAGTATATGGTTAGAATGTATAATAGCTACTCCGCCTCCACGAGGTCCTCTGTCCTTTCTATGGATTGTATATTGCCCATCTATAATCTCCTGACATCAATATCTATGGAGAGCCAGGTTTCAGTGAGTAGGTAAATGTCATAAATACAAATTTGTATGTGAGCCTTGGATTGCTCTAAAGTGGTTTAGGTTGCTAATTATACTCCTGCAATTCTGAAGGTAAACACTGAACAGTTGGGATATCGGGATTCTATGACGAGAGGAGAGCGTAGTATGCGTAGATAGCAGGGCTTCTGATTGCTATGCCTGTGGAGAAGGGATTTTGGACTCCCTTGATGGTCTGTCCGTGAAACCTTTTACTAGAGCCCCTGATAAGAGGGATCTTAGATTCAGCACTTTTTCTGTTTGTGATGGCAGGCATGTTATTATAAAAGATGAGAAGGCGGGACACCGTGTCTTCAGAGAGCGAGTAGGAGTAATCTACAGACCAGGTGATTGTGAAGATTATGACAAAAGCCTCTACATGCAAATGGAATGGGCAAGTAAGCGTCAATGCTTTATTATGGGTGATTTCAATTTGCCTCTAATTGATTGGAGTAAATGGGAAGGAAACTCGACATGGGGAACAAAATTTTTAAATCAACTAGATGACTGTTATTTGTATCAGCATGTCAGGGAAAGTACTAGAGAAAAGAATATTCTAGACCTCATCATCACACATGAATCAGATGACATAACAGGGCTGACAGTAAAGGAACCAGTAGCAGGAAGTGATCACGGAGTTCTACGGTGGATGATGACGAGAGAGGTCGCAGAAGTAAAAGGCAAAGGAATGGGTTTTAATTTCAGAAAAGGAAATTACGATGCCTTAAGGTACTGCATAACTGGGTAGATATCGCGCAGAGAATGAATACAATTGAACTGTGGTACGCTTTTAAAACATTAATCACAGATGCCTTGAATGCGTATATACCATTAAAAAAATACTCCACGAGGAGGGTTCCAAGTTGGATGAATAGTGAAGGTGCCACATTACATGAGATGAAAAAGGTGGCATGGAAAGGTTACAGAGCAATAAAAAGTACTGAAGCCTATAACATCTACAAGGTGATGTGTAATAGAACCACAGAAAAGGTTCTACAGGCAAAGGCAGTTTATGAGAAATCACTAGCAAACAGAGCAAAGAGGGGGGGGGATAAAGAATTCTTCACATATTTAAATGCCAAGAAGAGCACGACAAACCAGATCGGACCTTTATGTATGGGAAAGGGGATAGTAATAAATACACCAGCTGCCGTTGCAGATGAACTCAACAGTTATTTTGCATCGATATTTACAAATGAAAAGCATTTTGTGGCAATGGGAAATTGTGGGAGCGAAGTTAAAAATTACGTAATTAATGATATTGAAATTTCGCAAGATTATTTAATGAAAAAACTTTCGAGCCTACAGACCAGTAAGGCTCCTGGAGTTGATGGAATATACCCTATAATCTTAAGAGAGGCGGCAAGCGAGTGCACTGAACCATTGAGGCTAATTATGCGAGCATCACTAGACTCTGGGGAGATTCCCTTGGATTGGAAAACTGCAAATGTATCTCCCATACATAAGGGTGGCTCTAAAAGTGAAGTTGGAAATTATCGACCTGTCAGTCTGACTTCAGTAGTAGGGAAAATCATGGAGGCAATGATCAAGGGTGGAATTCAGGATCATTTGGATCGAATTGAAATTCTCAAGGATACTCAGCATGGTTTTGTAAAGGGAAAATCATGTTTAACAAATCTGGTTCGCTATTTCGAAAGGGTCACTCACGAGCTGGATTTAGGGAATAATTTCGACATTGTTTATTTAGATTTCAGCAAAGCTTTTGACTCAGTCCCACATGAGCGGTTGCTTTATAAGCTGGAACAGGTTGGAATCACTGGGAAAATCCTTATATGGATAGAAGGATGGCTTCAGGGCAGGAGGCAGAGGGTTGTGATAAATGGCTGTTCCTCAGATTGGGTTGATGTAAGAAGTGGGGTTCACCAAGGATCAGTATTAGGACCACTGTTGTTTTTAATTTTCATAAACGACATTGATGAAGGGATAGAGGGCGTGATGTCTAAATTTGCAGATTATGTTAAAATTGGTAGAGTAGTTAATGATCACTGTCAAGCTGAGCTTCTTCAGAGAGACCTAGATAGACTCCAGGAATGGTCAGAAAAATGGCAGCTGTGCTTTAATCCAACAAAGTGTAAGGTATTACACCTGGGAAACAGAAATCCCAAAAAAACCTATTCACTTGGTGGAGTTCAACTAAACCCAGTACTGTAGGAAAGGGACTTGGGTGTTACGATATGGTCAGACATGAAATTCTCTGAGCATTGTAAACAGGTTGCAAGGAAGGCCCATGTTGTCCTATCGATGATCTATCGAACTTTTGCAAGTAGAGATAGGGACGTGATAATCCCATTATATAAGGCTTATGTTAGACCACACTTGGAATACTGTGTTCAAGTATGGAGATCGCACCTAAAGAAAGACATCGAGCTTCTTGAAAGGGTGCAAAGAAGGGTAACTCGCCTGGTGAGATCGGCAAAAGGGCGTCCTTATGAAGAAAGACTTCGAATATGTGGGTTGCAGAGTTTGGAAACTAGACACCTTAGAGGAGATTTGATTGAGGTGTTTAAAGCTCTGAGAGGCATCAGTAAAATGAATGAGGGCAAAATTTTCAAGATTATAAATGATGCTAGAACTAGGGGACATAAATTCAAGTTACGGGGGGAAATGTTTAGATTGGACTGCAGGAAGTTTCATTTTAGCCAGCGAGTTATAAATTACTGGAATAAGTTGCCTTCATGGGTGGTAGAGGCCGACAGTTTGGGGAAATTCAAAGGTCATCTGGATAGTACTTTCGGGTAAGCGATCAGCCCACGCAAACGTTTTTTTTTTTTTTTTTTTTTTTTTTAAGGTCCTTGCCACTGAAATCTCAGGAAACTAGGTGGCAAGGCCTGCCAGAGTAAATAACTGTAATACTAGTGTACCTGGTCTGCCTCCACGGGGCGAAGTGTGGGCAACGTCGGGCCTCAGCTGGGGTCCGGCGGCTAAATGGCCAGAAGAACAACGGTACACAACATCACACACCTCAAGATCCATATACTTTTAAATCTCTGGCCTTTACAGTGAACTGTATCACACCACAATGTAAACTACGCGGAGATGGGGGAAATCCCTGGTGCCGTTTGACCCTAAACACACTTTACACTTTACTTTCGGGTAAGGGAAGCGCATAGGATGATAGGTTTAATTTCCTTTTTATTTATTTTTTATTTTATTTTTTTATTTATTTTTTATTTTATTTTTTTTATTTATTAATTATTATTATTTAGTTATTTATTTTATTTATTATTTTTTTTTATCATTGTTTTGTTCGGATTTTTTTTTTTTTTTTTTTTTTTTTTTGTGGCTGGTGCAGCATAAGCCATAGGCTTTCTTGCACCATGCGGCCGTTACTAATACTAATACTAATACTAACGGACATCTACACCGAAACTTGATGTACGAATGCGAATTATACGAAGACCTAAGATGTATACTTATTACGCAAATCACGTACCTGCCTAAAAACCGGGGGCACCAACTCCTTGAATCCGAGGATGAATATAAAGCCTTCAGCAAATATGCACAAAAACTATTTGCAAGAAGAAGACAGCGAGCGGTCCCTTAAAACAACATGCAGAACGTGCTACCAGCTCACAGAAGGACACAGTCAAATAAAGGAGATGGAATCATGGAGCTGACAGAAGCTGCTACCTGATGATGCAGGGAACGACAAAGCAGAACTACAAACCCAAAGGCTAATGATTAAAGTGTACCCACCCCGTTGACAAAAAACACAAATGAACTGAAAGGAAAAAGGTCCCATGAGCGACCGCAAGACTGACCCTCATTGAACTTTGTCTTTCACTGAGCTATATCAGAGTTCTGACCTCCACCCACTCTCAAGTGACAACCAGATGGGGGGGGCACCAGCATGAGGACAAAGAACCTCCCAGGCCTCACCTACCACAATACGTCCACACAGATGAAGATAACTCCACCTACAAATGGATGAGACCGCACCTCGAGTGCAACCAAAGCCTATACAGCCCTGACCACACCGGACAGGAATCTAGTCCCATGAGTGACTCCCAAATTCTGGTGACCCGGATAGGAATAACATGACGGCAAAAGAGTGAAGCAGCGTTGCTGTATGGCCAAATTCGCCTTCCTGACTGCACTCCCTTGTGTGATCATATCTTTCCCCTCCCCCTGGTGGGGGTGGGAGGAGACAGTTTCTACAGTCTCTTCCCCACCGCTGCCTCCTCGTTCTTCGCCTGGTGAGGCACGGGCCTGCCTTACTGACAAACTGGGGACTCCTTCTCTATCGTCCCCATACTTCTGCCTTTTGTCCCCCAGCCTTCAGTTCTCTCCCCACTCTATCTATACGCCAGCACATGTCCCACACTATAAAACTCTAACGTTGTTTAAATTAAACTAACTACGCAAATTTTTACAGGCGTTACAGAACTTAGTGCTTACCCCTACGATGCTTTTTAAGGCCCTAGCCACTGAAATCCCAGAAAACTAGATGGCAGTGCCTGCCAGAGTAAAAATTTCAAACTACTGTGTGCCTGGTCTGCTTCCACGAGGCCACGTGTGGGCAACGATGGGAACCAGCAGGGGTCTAGCGGCTAAATGACCAGAAGAACAAAGATACACAACACTTCACTTAAAAAAAAAAAACATTCAGTTTTCAATCTCTGACCTTTGCACTGTTATAGCCACAACGAAAGCAACGCAGAGATGGGGGAACCCCCTGGTGCCGTCAGACACAAATACACTTTACACTTGACAACGTGCAATCAGATATCAAGTTAGCCGGTTGGGTAAAGTGCCTGTCTAGCAACCCAAAGGTCGCGGGTTCGAATCCCGCCTCGGGCTTGGGTCAAAGTACTGCAAAAGACTTTGGGAGGTGTCCTATGGCCACAGAAGCCGATGCGCCAATAACTACCAAAAAAAATATATATATATATCAACTTTTTTTTTATGAAAACCCCAAACACGAAAGGTATCAAAACCTATAGTACTTAGTACCGTGCATGAATTGAAGGAGAAGTATGGGGGATGCCGGAAAATTTGCTCTAGAGACTAAACATGGGTTTCACCACTTCAAGCCTCCAATAAGCAAAGTGGTGGTATTTCACCGGTTGATGAAAGTCGTCTACTTCCCTCTGTAACAGGATATTTTTCAAAGATATCTATATAACGAAAACTTTGTCATTTTATTAATGACGTTCATCAGTATTAAAATAAAACAGTTCCTTGAATTGCACGTTTGAAGTGAAACCTGCTAACCTTGTATAAACAGGTTTCCAAATCAATAAAAAGCTCAAACCATCAGTCATTTTCATTACGTGCACTAGAAGTGATCCTTTTACTCTGCGTAGAGAATCGAAAATGATATCGACACAAAGTTCTGGTTTTGAATATATCATACTTTTCGTGTTGTTGATCCTAATCGCTTTAAAAAGTTATGCGAAGCTCACATTAGGAAAATGTAAGAGTTCGCGCGACATGACGGGGAAGACTGTAATCATTACAGGAGCGAACTCGGGCATTGGTAAGGAGACGGCAAGGGAACTGCTACGAAGGAATGCGCGAGTTATCATGGCTTGTAGAAGTGTGGAAAAGGCGAGGAAGGCGGCTATAGACATCATGAAGTCGACTGGTAAAGATAACGTGGTCATCAAACAGGTCGACCTGAGTTCCCTGAAATCAGTGCGAGCATTCGTTGAAGACTTCAAGAAAACTGAGAAACGTCTCGATGTCTTGATCAACAACGCTGGGCTTAGTGCTCCTTCTGGACAACGAATGACAGAAGAGGGCCTGGAAGTGTTGTTCGCTACCAACCATTTTGGTCCATTTCTGTTGACTAACCTCCTGCTGGATATGCTAAAGAAGAGCGCCCCTTCTCGCGTTATAGTCGTGTCATCCTTCCTACATCGGTTCGCCACCTTGAACCTTGACAATTTGAAACTCGAGAAGCACATTCAGCATCCCTACTGGACATACTGCAATACTAAACTGGCTAATTTGTTGTTTACTGCTGAGTTAAGTCGAAGACTGCAGGGAACAGGCGTGACAGTGAATGCTCTACATCCTGGGGCAGTGAATACGTCCATCACTCGTGACTGTGGAGTATTCATTAAATATGTATGCGTGCCCCTGATTTTACCTTTCTTAAAGAACAGTTGGGAAGGTGCTCAAACAACGCTTCACTTGGCCTTAGAAGAAAGTCTAGAAAACGTGTCTGGGAAATACTTCCAAGATTGCTTTTGGATGGTAAGATCTTCAAAAGCAAAGGATTCAGTCTTGGCACGCAGGTTATGGGATGTTTCTGAAAGAATAACAAAATTGGAAGGCCAGTTTTGTCGAGACTGAACAGGTGTGATTTAAAAGCCAAGATTACTGTAAAATATAATATCGAGTGCGACCGAAATCATGTCTAAGTCTCATACTGTTGTATTATTGCAAATAACCAGCAAGATGTGCAACCAGTAAGATACGCAACCATAGGATTTGGATTATTTTATATAATCGTATTTGCACAATTTATAGGTAACTCTGTTTTGCTACCTTCTTCTATTCTAAAATCATTAATTCGAAAAGTTTCAACTTAATGTCCACTGAAATTTATCATTCCATTTTTTATGGATATATAATTCCATTGAGTATTAAATCCTAACCTGTTTTATTTATTTTCATATTTATCTTTAATATAGACTTGAATAAAGAATATTTTTCAAGAGATTTGTAAACTTAATTTATTTCAAAGAATTAATAAATAGAAAACGTTGATATAATCGTCACACTAGGGTAAGATTTAAAGTAATAGGATCATCAGCGACCAAGTCCATATTGGTTTTTGTGTTCCCTATAAGTTGTCTGTAAATTGCATGTGGTCTGTGGTCGATTTGCTGTTTAACTGAATGAAAATCCCGAGTTTCCGGGATTTTCATCGAGCGAAGAAACCATGAGACCATTTCACAACTCAGCCATGTTGTCAAAAAAGGCCGATAAAAATTCCTCCCATCATGGACTGGACCCGAAATGATATCTAGTGTTTTCCACCCGGATGACAGCAATCCTGCCAATTGCGCTAAGCAATGAGAGCGTTTCAGCTCAGCTTACATCTGCTAAATTTCTTCTCATTTCATTAGGATGGAATCTTTGATTATGGTTTTTTGGAGGATTAATATTTTAAGTTATTGGTTGTATAAGGCTTCTGTGTGAAAATAATTTAATCCGTATTGACAGGAAAGTTTTAAGGGTCTTCGGTTTTAGGGACGGATGTTATTACGTTAATTAATTTCAGGTATGTTTTGTTTGTTAAACGTTTCCTTCTTTTTTCTTAAAGGTTTAATTAAGTAGGTTGTATAATGGAATATGTGGGCTTATTGGTTTTTGTGCAATTTTTAGGCGCGAAACGAAATTTTCATGATTCATAAAATCATGAATTGTTACTCTTTGCTAATGCGCCTGAAATATAACGCACTGCGTGTTCACGTGGGTCTCAGAAAAAAAGAAAGCAATTTCCTCGTTCCTCATCAAGTTTTCAAGGTTGCCGAGACAACATGATATTTCTGCTTAATTCTCAGGTCTCTGTAAATATAAATTCTGTAATAAGCTAAGAAGCTTATTACAGAATTTAACTACGCTTAGAAGATTTTTTCTGTCTAACATCCTCCAAACGTACAACACCCTGAAGATTGATCCCCACAAGTTCTGTGACGATAAAGCGTACATATCTGAGAAGAGACAGGACATATACCACCACATACAACTGTAGAAGTTTCTTGATTATCTCCTTCAGGATGGAATTTCCGTTAAACTCTACTTTGCTGAAGAATTAATTTGTTTTAAATTATTAATTTTTGTATCTATACGTGTTAGTGGTATATATTACGATAGATATGCATTTATATGTCTCTACCTTTTGCTTGGGTCACTGTATATATGTGTATGTGCTTTGTTTGTTCGTATTGGATGTTATTTGTAGTATTATTGTATAGAAACTAATGTTTATGTATGCGTAATTTATGTACGACTTCTATGTATGCTGTCTAAGGTATAATGTACAAATGTATGGTGGCACCCTCCTAGCTGAAGGCTGTTCAGGGGTGAAGCATATGCAATAAATTGAATAATAATATGGACTGTTCGATGACTTCTTTAATGAAAGCCCTGGGTTACTGTTGGTAAGTTCGCAGACCTCCATACACTGCGTGGGAAAGACCTGAGTTCGAATTCCGTCGATGACGAGAGGAATTTTATGGATCTTTTCACAACCTGGCTAAGTTAATGGTCTCAGGCGACGGTCGCATGGTATTTTCTCCCGGAAACTCCGGTTTTTCGTACCAGCTAACAGAAAATCGACCTCAGAACACACGCAATTTAGACAATATACTTGGAGCAACATGGCCTTAGTCACCGATGCTCCTAGAAAACCCAATAACAAGAACAATAAATTTTATGAAAAAAAAAAAAACACAGCAAAGAAGTTTTAACTCCATTCCACTCACGTTAACAACATGCATTCAGATATCTACTTCCCTCTGTAACTGGATAATTTTCGAGGATATCCTTATAACGAAGAATGGAAATTCATACGCTATAGTATACGGTGCTCACAGAAAACCCAGATTTCACCATACGTCTGGATTTAAAATCCAGTCACGCACCGAGTGTCACAGTCCGCATAGTCAGTGGCTTGACCCGATGATCCTGTACAACTTACCAAGAATTATATAGGCAAAACTAAGCTGAATTAAACACATTACAACAACAACAAAAAACGCACACGCAAATTTATTAATATAATCGTTATGATGCGGCTCTTCTATTAATATAATCGTAGAACAGTGTACAAGGTCAACTGTCAGTGTGGCAAAATAAGCATGGGCGATTTTACTTGCCTCAGGGGACACTCAGAAGGGCAACTTGGCGAGGAGTGACACTTCTTAGAGTATTACAGCATTTCGGACAACATTACATTCAAATAGCCTCTCAACTCGATTACAAGTAACTGATATTCATCAGTCATAAAAGAGTTCTTAATATCATACGTTTGAAGTCAAGGTTAGCACCTTGTGAAAAACAGATTTCGAAATAAATAAAAACTTCAAACCATCAATTATTTTCATTACGTGCACTAGAGGTGATCCTTTTACTCTGCGTAGAGAATCTAAAATGATATCAACACAAAGTTCCGGTTTTTAATATATCATACTTATCGTGTTCGCTCTCAAAGGTTTTTTGAAGCTGACAACAGAGAAATGCAAGAGTTCTCGAGATATGACAGGAAGACTGTAATCATTACAGGTGCGAACTCGGGTGTTGGTTAGGAGACGCCGAATGAACTACTACGAAGGAATGCGCGAGTCATCGTGGCTTGTAGAAGTACCGAAAGCGCAAGGGAGGAGGCCTTAGACATCGTCAAGTCACTGGTAAAGATAACAGGTTGACCTGAGTTCCCTATCATCAGTGCGGGCATTCGTTGAAGACTTCAGGAAAACTGAGGACCGTCTCGATGTCTTGATCAACAACGCCGGGATTAGTTCACAAACGAATGACAGAAGACGGCCTAGAAGTGTTGTTCGCTGCGGACCATTTTGGTCCATTTCTGCTGACCAGCATATCCTGCTGGATATGCTGAAGAAGAGCGCCCCTTCTCGCATTATAGTCATGTAATCCCTCGTACATTGGCCAGTCCCCTTGAACCTTGACAATTTGAAACTCGAGAAGCACATTCAGCATCCCTACTGGACATACTGCAGTACTAAACTGGCTAATTTGTTGTTTACTACTGAGTTAAATCGAAGACTGCAGGGAACAGTGAATGCTCTACATCCTCGGGCGGTGAGAAGGTCCATCACTCGTGACTGTGGAGGAATCATTAAATATGTGTGCGTGCTCCTGATGTTACCTTTCTTCAGAAGAAAGTCTAGAAAACTGTCTCGGAAATACTTCTCAGATTGCAGTCGGGCTAAGAGATCTCCAAAAGCCAAGAATTCAGTCTTGTCACGCAGATTATGGAATTTGAAAGAATCACAAAATTGGAAGGCTAGTATTGACTCTGAGATGTCGAGACTGAACACATGAGATTTAAAAGCCAGAATTACTGAATAATACACTGAGTGATCGCTGAATTATGACCACTCCTATGAAAACTGAATGCGACCCGTTGACCACGTGTGGTACGAGAGTGCGGAGTTAATCGACCTACGTAGCAGAGATAAGGTGTCAATGGCTCAATAGGTAATAAAATTCCGAGTGTGATGGGTAAAAGGAAGGATTTGCCGGACTTTGATAAAGGACAGATTGTGGGAGCCCGATGAGCTGGTCGCTCGATTACCCAAACGGCTGAACTGGTGGGGTGTTCGAGAACCGCCGTTGTTAAAGTGTACCAGGACTGGCGTCAAAATGGTCAAACAACGACCCGACGGCAAAACTGCAGAGGTCAGCGAAAGGTTGGTGTTAGATGTGAGCGCCGGGTGCGACGACTCGTACAGGGGAACAGGTGCAACACTGTTGAAGAGTTGACTACCCAATACAACATGGATCAACCCGGAACAATATCTGGTATGACCATGCGTCGCATGCTCGCACGTATGGGCTATACCAGCAGACAACTCCTACGGCATCCTTTCCTAACCAAGGTTCATCGGCGTAAAAGACTCGCCTGGTGCAAAGAGCATGCAAGTTGGACGTTAGAAGACTGGAAGAAGGTGTGCTGGTCGGATGAGTCACGTTATTTGCTCCACACCGTGGATGGTCGTGTATGGATTTGGCGTCAACAACATGAGGATCTTGATCCATCATGCATGGTATCAAAGGTGCAGGCCAGTGGAGGCGCTTGTATGGTGTGGGGCATGTTTCACTGGCAGGAACTTTGACCCCTGGTGCATGTGTAACAAGTATCAATGGTCTCCGCTATCGTCAACTGCTTGCTGACTGTGTACACCCCGCTACGTTACACTTTCTCCCGAATGGCGATGGTGTCTTCCAAGATGACATTGCCCCAAGCCATTGGGCACTTGATGTGCAGGAATGGTTTGAGGAACACAGTTCTGTGTGTTTTGACCTCCGAACTCACCGATATTAATCCCATAGAGCATTTGTGGGACACTATGGACACTACGTCCTCCCCACACCGGGTGAAAAAACCTGACTTCGAATTCCGTCGATGACGAGGGAATTTTATGGATCTTTTTCACAACGTGGCTGAGTTCGTCGGTCTCACGCGAAGGTAGAATGTTTTTTCTCCCGTAAACGTGGATTTTTTCGTTCAGCAAACAGAAAATCAACCTCACAACACGCAATTTAGACAATATATGCGGAGCAACATGGCCTTAGTCGCGGATGCTCATACAAAATCCAATAACAAGAATTTTTATGAAAAAAACACAGCAAAGAAGTTTTAAATCCGTTCCACTCATATTAACAGCATGCACTCAAATATCTACTTCCCTCTATAACAGGATAATAATTTTCCAGGATATCCTTATAACGAAGACTGGAAATTCATACGCTACACCGTGCTCACAGAAAACCCAGACTCTACCGTAGTTCTAAATTTACAATCCAATCACCCACCCAGTGTTACAGCCGGCATTATGAAGAATCTGAACCTGATGACCCTGTACAACTTCCCAAGAACTGTATATGCGAAACTAAGCTGAGTTCGTCACATAACAGCAACAAAAAAAGCACACCACAAATTTATTTATATAATCGCAATGATGTGGCTGTTCTATGGTTAATATAATCATAGAACAGCTTACGGGAATCAACTTTCAATGTGGCTAAAGAAGCATCGGGAGGTTTTGCTTGCCACTGGGAAAACTCAGGTGATACTCCAAAGGGCAACTTGGCGCGAAGTGGTACTTCTTAGAGTATCTCCGCATCTGGGAGAACAATATATTCAAATTATACAGTCCAAGTCTCTAATAAGAAAAAGAAACAACGTTAAATCAGCTGGGTTCTATCCAAAGTAGTGTTTTTCATGTGACATTTCTTTACTAGGGTGTCACTCTAAGTCAGTTTTCTTGATTTTGTGTTTTACAACAAAAAGAGAAAACAAAACAAAAATTGAAAATCAAAGAACTCTCCAAACGAGATAACGAGAAATTGATATTCAGCGATAATGGCAAAAAGTTATTTAAATCGCACGTTCGAAGTTAAACGTGCTAACCATGTGAAAACAGATTTCCAAATAAATAAAAGCTCAAACCATCAATTATTTTCATCACGTGCACTAGAGGTGATCCTCTCACTGTGCTTAGAGAGTTGAAAATGATATCGACACAAGTTCCGGCTTTGGATATATCATACTTACGTGTTGGTGATCCTACTCCTCTGAAAACTTATTTGAAGCTAACAACAGGGCAATGCAAGAATACTCGAGACATGAACGGAAGACTAATAATTACAGGTGCGAAATCGGGCATTGGTAAGGAGACGGCAAGGGAACTGCTACGAAGGAATGCGCGAGTCATCGTGGCTTGTAGAAGTATGGAAATGGCAAGGGAGGCGGCCTTAGACATCATGAAGTCGACTGGTAAAGATAACGTGGTCATCAAACCGGTCGATCTCAGTTCTCTGAAATCAGTACGTGTATTCGTTGAAGACTTCAAAAAACTGAGGACCGTCTCGATGTCTTGATCAACAACGCTGGGCTTAGTGCTCCATCTGGTCAACGAATGATAGAAGACGGCAAGGAAGTGTTGTTCGCTACCAACCATTTTGGTCCATTTCTGCTGTCCAAACCTCGGCCGCCGTAGCCAAGTGGTCAAGCGTGCGGGGCATAAGTACACGTGCTTTGAGTTACCGGGATTCAAGCCCATGACTGCTAAATACGGTGCTGTTTCTTGTATTCTGTCTGTCTTGTAAACTCCTCTGACCGTTTGGTCGTCTCTGAGTATAAACAAAAAAATTATTTTATTTATATACTAAAGAAGGGCGCCTCTCTCGCATTATAGTCGTGTCATCCCTCCTATATTGTTCAGCCACCTTAACCTTGATAATTTGAAACTCGAGAAACGCATTCAGAATCCCTAATGGCTATACTGCAGCACTAACCTGGCTTAGTTGTTGTATACTGCTCTGAATGCTCTAACTCCTGGGGCAGTGAGGACGTCATCACACACAATCAATTATTTTCATCACGATGACTGTGTAGTAATCATTAACTATGTATGCGTGCTCGTGATGTTAGTTTTCTTAAAGAACAGTTGGGAAGGTGCTCAAACACTTGGCCTTAGAAGAAAGTCTAGAAAACGTGTCTGGGAAATACTTCTCAGATTGTAGTCGGGCTGTAAGATCTTCAAAATCCAAGGATTCAGTCTTGCACGGAGGTTATGGGATGTATCTGAATATATGACAAGATTGGAAGGCCCCTGTTGATTCTGAGATGTCAGATTGAACATGTTTGATTTTTAAGCCAGGATTACTGTAAAATATAATATCGTGTATGACTGAAATCATGTTGTTAGATGCGAATCTCACAAATATGGAGAGTTAGAGTTTATGGGAAATTTTTGTGATTTGAGAATAAATTATTCTTTGATATGGTAAATCTGTGATATGGAAAATGAATTTTTGACATCTAAGAGAAGCATATATGGGAAGAATACTAGATTTAGAAATAAGCGATTATAGATGTGCAAATTGAAAAGCATTCAATTCAAATGGAAGATAAAGTAACATATAAATGTAAATGCGTGGGAAAAGGGGTGAACTGTGAGTAAACAACCGCCCCGTACTAGGGAAGCAATGGAAAAGAGTTACTAGAAGCAGAACAATGGGTCAGTGAAATGCGAGTGATTAAGAAACGTTTGATCCATGCGGCATCTGGACATAAGTCCAGATGGGCTAGCGTTTGGGTCGGAAAAGACCAGGTCACTGTGGCGACTTTTTGATAAGTTGACAACATTTTGCAAATGTGAAAACACGAAAATGGCTATCCTGGGAGTCCAGGAGATCAAGTATGCCAGACCAAAGCAGCCAAGAGTGTCGGAAAATTGTCTGAAGCAGAGTCAGGAGGAAGCAAATGAAGGAAACCAGAAAGGAAAACTCAAGATGACAGCCTGGAGAGCCTAAGATGAAAGCCTGAAAGCTCCCTGGAGAAGAAGATAAAAAAATAGAAGTAGGTGAGCGATATATTACGTACATTCTAAGTTAACAAGAAGGACTGTTAGTAAAATAGTAGGGTAATTAATGAAAGTGGGTAGCACTAAAATAAAGAAAGATTCTGAATATGTTTTAAATGGTAGATAATTAAGTTATATGAACAACTCTGAATATAGCATTTTAATTGGTGAAGATTTGTGTACAATTGGTTTATCTGAATGATTAGTAACAAGGAGGGAAATTAGGATATTGATGATTGGTCTACAAGTACCGGTATATTTTAACAGTGTGGTAAGAAACAAAGAGCTGAATGATGAATGTAGCATATTTGATTATTACTATATGAAACAGTATTGTATCCAGGAGTAAAGGAAATAGATATAGTGAATGTTCAAGTGTTATGAGTTAATTAGGGAATAAGTCAAGAAGAATGAATCATGTGTTTTTATATAATTGTCAAATCAGAATAACTAGTGAAGGGAAACTGTAATAAGAATAATATATGCAAGGTATCTCTAAGTCAACTTTGTATATTATGATCATATGCTATCTAGTTGTGTGTAATAAATTTCATGTTTTATGTTCACTGTTATTCTAAATAACATACGCCTTGCTTGCCCAGTTAAGAGTTTGTTCTCCCACAATTTCGCGAGAGAATACTGCAAACTGACAAAGGGGAAACAAAGGAAAATACCCTCATGATTCTGAGAAGCTTCTGTGAGATATACAGTGTATAACACTCAGGTGGCAAAAAGTGGGGCCTTGGTAGCTGTGAGGGCACATCTAAGAAAATTCTAAATAAGAGAACAAGGAAAGGTAGTAATCTTCTGTGAATTGCAGTAAATAACCTGATATTATCCCCCCCCCACAATGTCTGACATCCCATACTGTTGCGTCATTGCTAATAACCAGTAAGACCTGTAACCATAACTAGCATTTAGATTTTTTTTATATACTCGTATTTACACCGTTTATAGGTAACTTTACTTTTATGGTTATAACTGTACTGAGTATTAAATCCGAACCTATTTTATTTTCAGCTTTATTTTTAATATGGGCTTGAATAAAGAATATTTGTCAAGTCGTTTCTAAACTTCATTTATTTTAAAGAATTAATAAATAGAAAATGTTGATCTAACGGTCATGGTGGACTACTGTGGCTTTGTCAATGACATCCAGGAATTTTGCCAGCAAGGACAAGGAGGTGATTGTCCTGTTGTATGCGGCAGTAGTTAAGGCATATCTTAAGTACATCATTCAGGTCCGGAAGCCATTTTAGGAAGGATGTGGAACTGTTGGAACGGATACAGAGGAGTGCAACGAGAATACCGACTGGAACAAAAGGGTACTTCAAATTTGGGCTGTTAAATTATATATATTAATTATTCACAAATAATTTGTGGGTGACAACCCAGGTAAGCAGGGATCGAGGTTTGACGCCCACGCCACATGGAGAAATGCCGCCCCCTCTGTTTTTCCAGGCAATATTGGTGGTAGATGACTCTCATCAACCGGTGCAATTCCACCACTTTGCTTATTGTAGGCTTGAAGTGGTGGAACCAATGTTTAGTCTCCAGAGCTAAGTTCCGATCAACCCTTCCCTATCTCCTTCCATCATGCAGTATGACTGATGTCTTTTGAGGTTATGATGAAAACCATGGCGAGATCCAATCTTCCTTACATTTCGGGGGTACAACTCTAAAACTAAAACGGTATTCGCAGGCCGGCCGCTAGTTAGTACACTATACGGAACCTATTGGTAACTCTTTAGGACGCTTCCGGATCAGCTAGTGTATAATCTTGCTACCTCTATTCAGCCAGATAGTGATTGAGGGAGTCAGAGTAGTGTGCCTGCAAGGGGCATTGTGGAGGCCACGTTATTTCAAGGATCTGGGTATATTCTTACTATGTGTACGCTATATCCAAAAATTTCATTACTTCACACAGCATGTTTCCCCCCCCCCCCACTTTTTATTTTGAATTTTTATTGACTACACCATGCTGACCGGGCTAGCCACGTGGGTAAAGTGCCTGCCTGGCAACCCGAAGGTCGCGGATTCTAATTCCGCCTCGGGCTTGGATCACAATAAAAATGCAAAAACCTTGGGAGGTGCATTATGGCCACAGAAGCCGATGCGCAACAACTAACAAAAAAAAAAAAAAAAAAAAAAGAATACACCATGAATTGTCAAACTAATAGAGTAAGCTTATCTGCGACGGCCTGTCGGACTGCCGTATTAGACCGGTCAGCCTACCGAGAGAAAGTCCTGGCCCTCCTACTAGACCCCAACGTATATGAACCTGTGACAGATCCACCCATTAAGGGTTTAAAACATCTGGAGTCATGCGTCAATAAGCTTGTCCATGCATAGTTTAAAGAAAAGAAAATATCCGCTTCAATTCAGCGACTCCTTCATGGCACGGGCTGCCAACTGCCACAGTTTTATGGATTACCGAAAATCCAAAAGCCAGGCGTTCCTCTCAGACCCATGGTGTCCTGCTGCAATGCACCTACGTATGAAGTCCAAGTATAGTGCACGTCTTCTCTCACCTCTTGTAGGAAATACCACCCACACTGTCAATAACAGCGGCGAATTTATTCGCTTTATTAAAGAGCCCTCAATTTCTGACAACGCTGTTATGGCATCATTTGATGTAGTGTCGCTATTTACGTCAATCCCTGTCCAGCAGGCCGTACACTGCACCAAGAGGCTCCTTGATAATGACTTAAACCTTCCAAACAGAACATCACTGTCTACTGACGACATCCGTACCGCTCTCAACCTGTGCTTGTCAAGCAGCATCTTCACCTTCGAGGATTCCGTATACCAGCAGGTACATGGCACTTCTATGGGCGCCCCTGTTAGTTCCGTAGTAGCCAACATCGCCATGGAAGAATTAGAAGACCAGATATTCCTGAACCCACCTGTACCTATTACAACATGGCGCAGATATGTTGATGGAATCTTCGCCGTCATCCCACGTGGCTCTGAAACAACACTACTAGAATATCTCAATTCCCTGTCTGGGTTCATCCAGTTCACTTTAGAGTTAGAGGTTAACGGATCTCTCCCATTCCTGGATGTCCTAGTAAAACGCGTGGGCCCACACCTGGAAACCTCAGTATATCGTAAGCCTATGTGGTGCGGGCAATTCACAAACTACAGATCCGGCCATGCTCCCAGTCATCTGAACAGCACTGACCGCACTCTATTCTCCAGGGCTTGGAGCCATTCCAGCACAGATGAAGCTAGGCACAACGACATTTCTCGAGTGAGGACAGACTTGATCAATTGTGGCTACCCAACACATGTACTAGACAAGTGCCTATTGCAAGCACAAGGGCTCACAGTCCACCCGAGACCACCAACCCAGGACAATATACTTACCGCCTACCTTCCCTACTATCCAGGCGTGTCAGGCCGGATCTCCAAAATCCTCAGGGAATACCGCATAAAATGCGTACAGTTGCCTGGTAGAAGCCTAGTCTCCAGTGTAAAGACCCCTGTCACTCCTCTCTTACGCAGCAGTGTAATATACCGCATAACCTGTAGAGACTGTGGCAGCTGCTACGTAGGAGAGACTTCGAGACGTTTTCAAGATCATCTTGTGGAACACGACAGAGCAATCCGCCTTGCTGAGACCGACCAGTTCGTAATCGTACAGCACTTCTGGGCTACCCACCACGACCTCAATCCCAAACGAGACTACGAAATAATAGACCACTTCAGGCACTTCCGCCACCGCCTATGGTTGGAGTCGCTCAATATATTGAGCAATTCGAGAGCCATGAACCGCTGCAAGGGCATGAGACTGCACCCCATCTTGGAGACAACCGTTTTATACGTCGAAAAGCGCTGGAGAAGAACTCCGCGTGTCCCTGCAGCAACAATGAACGCCAGTTTAATGACTGAATAACGTGCCTTCACCCGCCTCACTGCGTAGTATTCATAATTAAAGATATTTACTGGATTTACACTTATCTTATTTCTTGTACCATGGATCCCTCATTTATACTTATTCTCTGAGGTTCCTCCTTTTTTTCCATGACGCTAACGTAAGTCCAAAATTAATAAATACGTTTAACAATGGACATTAATATGATATTGTTCTGAAATAAATACCTCATAATTTATAATTAACATTGTAAACAGTGCCTCGCAATCACTTAATTAGTCAGATAAACCCATCAACAGAAAACACTGCGCATGTCAAAATCTAAGTACTGTAAACACATTTTACTTTCGCTCTCTGTTTCCTTTACGGAAAAACCCGTACTTGAGTCTTTCCACCTGAGTTGGGTAGAAGATCTGCAAAAGCTAATGATTCAAACTTTGAAAACAAGTTACGGGAAGTGGCTGAAAGAATAACAAAATTAGACGAGCTCTGTTGGTTCATAAATAGTCGTGATTTCAAAGCTTGGGCTATGGTGGAATACTGATTGGTCTCTTACACCTGAAATTATGTTCAACATACCATAATATAATAATTCGTTGTATAACTGACTTAAAAAGGAAATATTTAGTCCTTTTGCTACTGAAAAAAAATCTCCATTTATCGTAATAACTATTTCAATAACTATTAAAATTAGCTGTTTGATTTTTAATTCTCCTAACTGTGCTACCCACGAGGTAGCACAGTTAGGAGAATCGCCGTCCTCCCAACACTGGGTGGGAAAGACCTGAGTTGAGTCCCGTCGATTATGTAAGGAATTTTTGTGCTTTTTCACAACGTGGCTGAGGTAGCCCGTCTCAGGAGAGGGTAGCGTGGTTTTTTCTTACGGAAACTCTGGTTTTTCGTCCAGCAAACAGATAATCGACCACAAAACACAGGCAATTAGCAGACCGTATATTCGGAACGGTATGGTCTCAGTTGCTGATCTTCCTAAAACCCTATTACAATAACAACAACAATCCAGTCTCAAGGTACTGATCCTAAGTCCATATAATCCGGTTTTTTCATTAATCTGTGATGCAAAGGCTTTGCTTTAATCAAAGGAGATGGAGTCTATTTTGTTGTCCAACGCTTGAATATATGAAACATTAGACGAGGAATCAATAATAGGAAGTTGCGTGATAATAGGTTATTTTGGTTCCTCAGAGAGTACACTGCATTCTTGATATCCTCAATTTGCGACTACAACTGTTAAATTAGGAGGATCAAAATGCTGAAGCTCTCAGACTGTGAAGAGGAGGGACCAGTATTGTGACTTCAATATTGATGCTTCAAGAATCATTCTCATCTTGGAGGGTGAGTGTTGCGACAAGTGACTAATCTTTAGCATTTATATTACAAGAATTTAGCTGAGAACGTTGACTTAGATCGGTAGTTATCTGATCGCTAGGGGTAGGCTGAGATTGGTGGTTGAGATGGGGGAAAATCAGATAATTCGGAGTTATCTGCAAAGACATTTGTCGCACGTAAACCTTTCGATACCATCGTGGATAGTATAAAAGATCTGAGTTCGAATCCAGTCAATAACGGGAGGAATTTTTATGGATCTCTTTCCACAACGTGACTGAGTTAGTCGATCTCAGGAAAGGGTAGCGGTTTTTTCTCCCGGAAACTCAGATTTTTCATCCAACAAACCGACACGCAGTTTACAGACATAATATGGATGTCCATAAAGTTTCTATCTGTTTTTGTGACACAATTTAAATTTATTTATTTTTATTTTAGAAACCCCTCAGAATGAAGGTAGAATAGACTTTTTGAATGAACCATTTCCGAATCGTTCGTTCAAAAAGATTTATTTTAGAAGTAAATCTTTAATTTTGAATTGTTCATTTATTCTGGTTATGTTAAACGTAATTAGGCAATTATTGCATTTCTGTGGAGATGGGTGAGCAGAGTTCTTAAAACACAAAAAATCTGAAGACAGAGGGCATTAATTGTTTATTTATTCGTAGTACCACGTTGTCACCTTAAACCAGTGGTTTTCAACTGGCGGGATGCCGCGGCACCTTAGGTTGCAGCAACAAAATTCCAGGGATGCCTCGTAATTTGGGTCTAAGTTACTTAAAGTTATTTTTTTAAATGTATATATATATATTTATTTTTTTTATAATATACACTGTGCTGCCACTTTATTGGGTACACTCCTGCTGTGCACATAAATGAGTAATCCCACAACGTTGCAAGTCACATAACCACAGTTGTGGATATAAATGCAGCAGAACAACCTTTCTGGTACCAGAAAGGTTATTCTGATACTAGAAAGTATATTAAAACAACCAAACCGTAGCAAGAATGTGGAAAAGGAGTGATCTAACGGACTTCGAACGTGGCATGGTAGTAGGTGCAAGACGTGCTGGACAAAGCATGTCTGAAACGACAGTTCTCCTGAACTTTTCACGCACCACAGTTTCAATGATGTATCGAGAATGGTACAACGAACAGAAAATATCCTCTGAACAGCACTCCTGTGGAAGAAAATCGCTTGTGGATGAGAAAGGTCAGAGGAGGATGGCTAGAATTGTGCAAGCAAACAGACGGGCCACAATGTCGCACATCACGTCAGAATACAACCTTGGTGCGCAGAACAAAATATCGCAACGGACCACTAGTCGCACTTTGTCGGGAATGGGCTACAACAGCCGACGGCCACATTGCGTACCTTTGTTATCAATGAAGAACAAGAGAGCACGCCTCCTGTGGGCACAGGAACACCAGTACTGGACTATCGAGGCTTAGAAAACAGTTGCTTGGTCTGACGAGTCGAATTTCCTGGTAAATCATGTTGATGGAAGGCTCAGAATTTGGCGAAAACAACATGAATCCATGGATCCATCGTGTCTGACGACTACTGTGCAAGTTAGTGGGGGGCAGAGTTATGGTGTGGGGAATGTTTTCTTGGCACACGTTGGGTCAATTGATACCCATGGATTCACGTCTGAATGTCATATCGTACCTAAACATCGTTGCTGACCAAGTGCATCCGTTCATGTTAACAGTTTATCCTCAGTCAGATGGTTACTTCTAGCAGGAAGAATACGCCGGTGCACAAAGCCCGAATCACTATGGAATGGTTCCAGGAACATGACAATGACTTTTCTTTGCTTCAGTGGCCCGCTCAGTCGCTGGTTCTCAATACTATTGAACATCTTTGGGATGAGCTGGAAAGGGCTGTTCGCTGCAGGCCTACACCTCCATCGAATCTTAAGGAACTCCGTGACACACTCATGTCTGCATGGTACTCCATTCCTGCACAACATTTTCAGCATCTTGTTCAGTCATGAAAGCAAACGGTTTCAGCATAAAATATAAAATGACACAATAAAAGGGTTTTATTTATTTATTATTATTATTTTTTGTATAAAGGCAGGTGTCTAGATATCGATTGTAGCGCAGTGTATATCTATATACGAACGTAGTTCTTATACGAATATTCGTAGTATTTTTTGAAAAGCGATGTAACTATCGAGAGAGCTTTGGGGTTCTGCTATAACCCTGGTGAGTGGTAAGGATCGCTGAAGTGGATAACTGTGCTCTAAAACTGACTTGACACTTTTGCTCCTGACTTGACACTTTTGCTCCTGACTTGCTCTTCTTCGACTCCGTGGCTGAGCGCTCAGTAGCTAGAATAATAAAACAATAAATAAATATTCATTTATTGCAAATACAGCAAGTCCATCACAGCACATGGCTAGGGGCAGATAATACGGTACAAAGGGAACGGGCTGCACGGCAGCACAGTTGTATCGTCACCATCTTCCCACACTGGGTGGAAAAGGCCCGTGTTCGAATCCCGTCAATGACGCGAGGAACTTTAATGGGCTTTTTACACTCCGTGACTGTCTGGAGCCATGACTGTGACTCCAGACTCGTTGATCATCTGTTGCAGAAGCTTTCTTTTAAGTTTACATAAAACTGTTGCCTGGATATTGTACAGAGAAACGAAGCTTAATGTTGAGCCATCTTAAGAACCAGATCTTCTAGAGCAAGGAATTTCATGACAATTACTTGAGGAGCACCAGACTACATTTCGGAAGCATAAGACAGAATGGGAACGATGCATCTTGGAACATGTTTAATGACTGGTTTTTGTCTTGAATAGCTGCTGTTTCTTGTTTGATTAACCATTTTGCTTTTTGAATTTTTTGAGCAACATATAAATAGTGGGCATTAAAGGAGAGATTTTTATCAAAAACAACTCCAAGGACTTTGTGAACATAAACATTTGGGATTAGGACATCTGCAATTTTTATTAGTGCCTTAAGAAATTTGTTAATAACGAAGCGTGCATGTATTGAATCCCGAAATTGGCCCATCCCCTTCCTCAAGGTTTTAACAATAAGTATTACTTTTTTTTAATGAATATAACTTGAACACACGCACGTTTATCCAATTAAAATGTAAATCAGTTTGTAACACGAATTTTATTAAGAATGAATAAAGAATGTGGAAAAAAAAGTATCCATCGTGCACATGTATGCATTCGTTCACTCTTTTAGTGTGTTTTTTGTAACCTCCCGAAATACGTGTTCATCA
Source organism: Mastigoproctus giganteus (assembly GCF_048544385.1). Classification (NCBI taxonomy): domain Eukaryota; kingdom Metazoa; phylum Arthropoda; class Arachnida; order Uropygi; family Thelyphonidae; genus Mastigoproctus; species Mastigoproctus giganteus. The sequence continues at coordinate 225,746,348 of NC_143575.1, forward strand.
ACTGCGCGAATGCAGTTTTAAAATTTATTTTAGTCTTATTTGGTGAAGGTCTGTTTAGATGTTTATTACTGAACGTCTCTTTTCATTGCAAAGATTTCTTAAGGTAAATGGATTGGAGTTTTCCCCCCAAAAAGTTTGGGAAAAACCCATTTACGCATCTCACTAATAAATGCTATATTTCTCTTCAAATCTTCAAATCCCACTGGTCTCAAAACGAAACTGCCTTCTCTAATATCTTTTTGACAAATATGCAATGTGCAAATAAATCCACACGGAAGTGAATTAAAATTAAAGTGTTGCCGCATAGTTACACAGAGGTGGCCTTCAGAATACTAGCTTAAAGTTAAAGTTAAAACAAACACCACGTATTAAACTTTCTCAACATAGTCACCAGACAAAATGATATATTTCTGCCACCTCTCAATACACCCGCAGGTCAGTTTTGTATAAGTCCTCTGACTGTCCTTCAAACCACAGTTCGGCAGCAAAAATTACCTCATTATAAGCATCAAAGTGTCTCCACAAAGAAAGGACTGCTGGGTAAGAAACAGGAAGAAATTCGAAGGTGCAAGGTTGGGGGAATAAGCGGAATGCGGCAATATTTCAATCCACATTTGCGGGTTGAAATGTTTGCGCATCCTGCAGGGGCATTCGATGTTAAACGGTGAAACATTTCCTCATCTTGCAAAGGCTCAAAAGGGTGCGTCTCCAGGAGCAGGTGCATACCTTTTGACAGCTTTCCCCTATTTCTTTTTGTATTATAGCAGCATGTAGCTTTATGAAGAGGTTGGAATAATATTTCACCGTTATAGCTTAGCCCTTTTGAAGGTAATCTGTTAGTACTACACCATGCGGATCCCAAAAAAACTGACAACATCACCTTTCCTGCACTTCGTTTCATCTTTGCCTTCATGTTTTTTCGTGGTGGGGTTGATTCTTCTGCGTGCTTCCGTTGTTTTGACATTTGTTTACTTTCGGGATCATTGTCCATCACAATGATCCCGAAAGTAAACAGGATCCCAGTTTCATCAATTGCGACTAACAGTGAAAAAACAGCTCTTGCCTTTACTGACACATCAATATTCCATGTACACGTTGCACCCTTCCTTCTTTTGGTAATCTGGGAACTCATCTAGCAGACTCATATGCAATTGCTGATGGATGATGTTCTCCACAGATCTGACACTAATTTGAAGCTCTGCAGCTACTTCTTGACGCTAATACGGCGATATTCCTGGATTAATGCCTCAATTTTTGCAACACTCTCTTCTATTACAGCAGGTGCTGCGCCTCCTGGGATTTCTTCATCATGCACTGAGGTTCTTCCACATCTGAATTGTTTTTATCAATGGGCAACAACATTGGTTGTTACACATTGGTAACAGTATACGAAACATTAGACGACGAATAAATAATAGGAAGTCGCGTGATAATAGGTTATTTTTGGTTCCCCAGAGAGTACACACTCCATTTTTGATATCCTCAATTTGCGACCACAGTTGTTAATTTAGGACGGTGAAAATGTAGAAGCTCTCGGGCTGTGGAAGAGGAGGGACCAATAGTGTGACTTCAAGATTGATCCTTCAAGAATCATTCTCATCTTGCAGGGTGTGTTGTGAAAAGTGACTAATCTTAGGTAGAAAATATATTATTGTTCGACGCACCATCTTGAGTATTAATTCCAGGTAGGAAAATATTCAGTATTTTAGCATTTATTTTACTAGAATTTAGCTGAGAACTTTGACTTGAATTTAGCTAAGAACTTTGACTTGAATCGGCAGTTGTCTGATAGCTATGGGTAGGCTGAGATTGGTGGTTGACATGGGGGGAAATCAGATATTTCAGAGTTATCTGCAAAGACATTTGTCAAAGCGAACCTTCCGACACCAGCGTGGGTAGTACAGTTGATCGGAAGTGAGTAGTACAGAAGATCTCAGTTCGAATCCGGTCAATGCGCGAGGAATTTTTATGGGTCTCTTTTCACAACATGGCTGAGTTAGTCGGTCTCATGAGAGCGTAGCATGTTTTTTTTTTTTCCCCAGAAATTTCGGCTTGTTCGTCCCGCAAACCGACACGCAGTTTATAGACATAATATGGATATTCATAAAGTTCCTATCTATTTTTGTAAAATAATTTAAATTTATTTATATTTATTGCAGAAAATTAAATTAATATTTAAATTTATTTATTTTTATTGTAGAAACCCTTCAGAATGAATGTAGAGGAGATTTTTTGAATGAACGATTTCCAAATTGGTGGATTTACTTTAGAAGAAAATCTTTAATTTCGAATTGTTCAGTTATTCTGGTTAGGTTAAACGTAAATAAGCAATTATTGCTTTTCTGTGGAGATGGGTGAGCGTTGTTCTTAAAACACAAAAAAGCTGAAGAAAGAGTGTGATGGTTTGTGACTCCTCAAGATTAACCACTTGTCACCTTAAACCTTCAGGGCAATGAATAGTTTGCTGGACACACGAAAGCTGAGGCCGTGTATTATTTTAATGCAAGCGTTCAGACGTGAAAAGAAATTTAAAATTACAAATAGCGAAACAGGTAAATGATAGCACGTCAAATAAATCCAGCAGTGTCTGGATTTCGTTTCCTCAGTTAAGTTAATCACACGATGCTGAAACAATTAAGTGACCTTGTCAGTCACTTAATTGCATCAGAGCTTGTTAAAATGTTCTACTTTGTATGTATATTACCCTGCCATTAATATCCGGACACTCCTCCATGGATGGGGAAACAGGTCCTATGCATGCAACACGTCACGGAACCTGCTATATATATGCATACTGGTGTTCGAACAGACAATTGCAAAAGCGAGCATGCAAGATGACACGTTCAACAGAATTAGCTCAACAATTCAACAGAATTGATCACCTCAACAAATGCTAGACGCCGATTAATACGGTGTAAGGAACTGAATCCTGGACTGTAGAGCAGTTGAAAACAGTCCTATGGACAGACGAGTCGAGATTCACACACTACCACTCTGATGGCCGTTCCTGGGTGAGGCGAATGCCAGGGGAACAACAGTCCTATGGACAGACGAGTAGAGGTTCGCATACTACCATCGCACACTGATGCCCGTTCCTGAGTGAGGCGAATGCCAGGGGAACAGTTCCTTCCTGATCGTATCCTCCCAACAACGAAATTTGGTGAAGGCAGTATCATGGTATGGGGCTACTTTTCATGGTTTCGCTTTGGCCTATTAGTCGTTATCGACAAAACCATCAATACTGTGCTGTACCAGGACAACCTGGACAATTATGCATTTCCAACATTATGGCAATACTTCGGGGAACGCCTATATCTGTATCAGCAAGACAACGAGCCATGCCATACTGGTCGAGTCGTAACAGAGTGGTTTGAGGACATGGGTGTGGAAAAGTTGGATTGGCCAGCCAATAGTACTGATCAGAACCTTATCAAGCATCTTTGGGATGTATTGGATCGTCGGATGCGTGCACGACGAGATCCCCAAAGAATAAGGCCAAACTGGTGGCTGCGTTAAAGGCCGAGTGGAGGAACATATCACCTGACATTTATAAAAAAGCTGGTTGAGAGCATGCCGCGAAGTTTTAAGGCTGTTATAAAAGCAAATTTTCAGCACAAAATATTAAATAACACAATAAAAGCTCTCTTTTTTTTTTTTTTTTGGTCTAAAGGCAGGTGTCCGAATATTAATGGTAGGGCAGTGTATACAGTATCATATAGCACATGGCTGGGGGCAAATAATACAGTACAAAGTAAATAAAATAAAATAATCGAATACATAGCAGATTTCGTATAAATATTAACAACTAATAGGAATTATACTTATGAATTAATAAAAAAAATTGAAGAACGACACATTTGGCTTTCAGTGGCAGTTACTGGGTTGAAGGCAGGGAGCAGTTTTTATTTCTCTTCATTTGATCGAAAATCTGATTCCTGTAGGCTACAGAGTTGAGCAGCCTTTTGCAATCAATGTTGTGATGATTTATGAGAAGAAGGAATGCATCGGGGAACATTCTGTTCATTTGTTTGAGTTTGGAGAGGTTGGATTTGAATCGTTGATTTCTTGGATTTTCTCTATTGGGAGCAGTTATTATATTGGCTAAGTTTGGCGAATCGATTGCAGAAGTAATTAGTTTTTCAAGAAGTTTGACTCCAGACTCGTTTGTTGCAGAAGCTTTCTTTTAAGTTTTCATCAAGCTGTTGCCCGAATATTGTATGGGGAAAACGAAGTTTACTATTGAGCCATCTAAGAAGCCAATATGCTAGGGCAAGGAATTTCTTGATAGTTACTTGAGGAGCACCAGACCACATTTCCGAAGCATAAGACAGAATAGCAAAGATGCATCTTTGAACATGCTAAATGACTGTTTTTTGAGGAAATTATAAATAGTGGGAATTAAAGGAAAGATTTTTATGAAAAACAACTCCAAGATCTTTGTGAGCATAGACATTTGGGATTGAGACATCAGTAATTTTTATTTCTACGTGGTTGGGTTGTGTCTGAAAGGAATAAGTAATTTGAGCAGATTTGCTTGCATTTATAGTGAGATTGAAATCTTTCAGATACTTGATGATTTCACAAATCTGTAAATTCGCATCATGCTAACTTTGCGAATATCATCACTGGTTTTGGAGATTATAAATGATTTTAAATTACTAGCATATGCCAGTAGATCTGGATTTTCTTGTAGAAGTGAATACAGTATATTACTGAATACAGCATATACTACTGAATACAGTATATATTGTTGTACTCTCTCTATCTTGTGAACTCCTCTGACTTTGTGTGGTCGTCCCCGAGTATAAATGTATTTATTTATGCTTAGAAGCGAACTCAGTTCCATTTCGAGGTCAGCAGACTACACCTGTTGGATCGGTTGTCGCCGAATTGCCCAATCGTGTTTATTGCATGGGCCTTAAGAAATTTGTGAATAACGAAGAGTGCATGCATTGAATCCCGAAATTGGCCCATCCCCTTCTCAAGATTTTAACAATAAGTATTTTTTCTTTTTTTTTTTTAAAGAATATAACTTGAACACATATGTACGTTTATCCAAATAAAGTGTAAACCTGTTTGTAACACAAGTTTTATTAAGAATAAATACAGACTGTGGAAAAAAAAGTGTCCATCATGCACACCTATACATTCATTCACTCTTTTAGTGTGTTTTGTGTAGCCTCTCGAAGAACATGTTCATCAACGGCGCAAATGCAGTTTTAAATGCTTTGTTTTAGTCTTATTTGGTGAAGGTCTGTTTACATGTTTATAACTGAACGCCTGTTTTCATTGCAAAGATAGGTTAAGGAAATGGATTGGAGTTTTCTCCCAACAAGTTTGGGAAAACCCAATTTACACGTCACTAATAAATGCTATATTTCCCTTCAAATTCCACTGATCTGAAAAGGAAACTGCCTTCTCTAATATCTGGTTGACATATATTCAATGTGCGGATAAACCCACACTTTAGGGGAATTTAAATTTAATTGTTGCTGCCTTCTCACACAGAGGTGGCTTTCAGAATTCTCGATAAAAGGGAAAATTCGACTGAGAATACGTTTTCTCTAAGTTCTGTTCTATACAAAGTCGATTTTCAGCCTTGAATAAGTGTAAGCAACGCACACATTAGAGGAGTCTACAAGTATTCATTTTGACCATTATACAACCATTAGGCTGGAACCACGTTCATCTGAAACCCAAACAACTGCGTTAATCTCTTTTCTATATCAGTCCTTCGTTAGAAGCAACTTAGATACCAAAGCTCTTAAAAAAATCATATACGATGGGGGTCAAAATAAAGATTTCTATTCAGCCAGAAGCAGTTGTCATAGAAGGTTGAAACACTTTCTGAACATGATCACCAGTCAAAATGATACATTTCTGCTACCTCTCAATACACCCACATGCCAGTTTTGTAGATGTCCTCTGACTTCTCCTTCAACGCACGATTCGGCATCTGAAATTACCTCATCATCAGCAGCAAAGTGTTTCCACGAAGAAAGGACTGCATGGTAAGAAAAAGAAAGAAATTCGAGGAGGGCAAGGTTAGGGAAATAAGCGGAATGGGGAAATATTTCAACACACATTTTCGGATTGAAATATATTGCCGCATCCTGCAAGTGCATTATGCTCAAAAGGTGTCTGCCTACAGGAGCACACCTTTTGACAGCTTTCCCTCTCTTTTTGTATTATAGCAGCGTGTAGCTTTATGAGAAGGTTGGAATAATACTTGTCCTTCACGGTACAGCCCTTTTGATGATAATCTCTTAGCATTACACCATGCTTATCCCAAAATACTGACAGCATCACATTTCCTGCACTTCGTTTCCCATTTGTCTTAGTTTTTCGGGGGGGGGGATTCTGTTTGCTTCCATTGTTTTGACATTTGTTTAGTTTTAGGATTATGACGGTGGATTCAAGTTTCATCCATGGCGACTAGCCGTCAAAAAAACTCCTCTTGCTTTTGCTGGCACATTGACATTTTATGGACACATTGTTCCCTTCCTTCTTTTGGTAGTCTGGGAACTCATCTAGCAGACTCATGAAATTGCTGATGGTTGCTGTTCTCCACAGATCTTACACTTATTTGGAGCTCTTCAGCTAGTTCTTGACGCTAATACAGCGATCTTCCGGGATTAATGCCTCAGTTTCTATCACAACTACTTCTGGGTGAATACAAATCTTTTTGAGCCCTTCCTCCTGTCGTATTTGCACAAGAGTGGAATTCCTACCAGGAATTCTTCCAAAGAAGCAATCGCGCGCCTTACACTTCAGACCTATTTCAGAACCATCATGCCTACTAACAGTTACTGAGTCATTCCCAATAATGATACTATTCAAGCAATAGTACCACAGGACAACCATTAGGTGTCTCTACGTTACTCTCAAACATAGACCAAAAAGTAACAAATCTTTTTTCTCTAAAATGAAAAATATTTGTTATTTTTGGTACGCAATTAATGCACGAATGAATTTGGGCAGATGAATGAATTTTCCGGGTGGCCCAAGTGTAACATTTATTTTAGTCCTCTTTGAAAAGTTTTTAAGTTTCCAACCACAACTTATATTTGCTTTAATCGTGGCTTTCCATGAACATGATTATCCTCTACTTTTGGAGTAACATAGCCAGATTACTACTCCATGGATTTCTTTAAAGAGAAAGTTGTAGTTTGTAAAATTTCCATCTTTATTTATATGTCTTAAAATAGCTAAGTTCTTTTTACACATCTATGTATGTTGTTTCTTTTAGCTATCCCTGTTTCTATAGGGTTAAAACCTAACCAAAATACTAATGCGATTGGATGATCTGTCCTTCCCTGTTCCAGACAAAGTAATAAGATAGGTTATTTCGACTGACACTTTGAGACGACACTGAAATCGATACTCTTTTATTAAAATTCTGGGGAAATGCATGATAAAACGAATTTACTAATTTCATAATTAATCAATGAATAACTATCTGTAATATTTCTTTTACAATAACTTGCACTGCTACAATGAAAGCTGTTAAAACTACAAATATTAACTAATAAATTATACAAAGAGAAAGCACCTTAATAGTAATTAGCTTTGGTGTATAGTAGCATATGATGCAAGAAAGCAAGCTTATATAGCATCTCAAAAATAAAATAAAAAAACACTACCCATCTCATCCGTCCAAAACATCTAATATTATCTCTAATTCTACCTTAAATTTCTTCGTGTCGTCTTCATGGTTATCCACTTCCATAACACCAGCTGTAAGTTCGTTCCAAAAATCGATTTTTCCAAACATGACAGTCATCATTTTTCAATTTCTGTTCGTGTCCTGTCATGGTTGTTGTCAAAGAAAGATTAAGGATATAGTTTGCTCAATCCATTCATCGCCTTTAAACACCTCAATCAGGTCTTTTCATGGTGAATGGTTCATGGTAGGAATGCCCTTTTGTGTCCTTGACTAATTTTGTTGCTCTTTTCTGTCCATTCCAAAGCTAAAATGAAGCTTCCAGACATCTATGCAGTACTCAAAATGTGGCCAAACCGTTGCCTCATACAACAGGATAATCATTAACAACTTCCTTGTCCCTGCTGGAAAAATTCCTGTATCACTGACAGAACCCTCTATGAACTATCCTAGCAGCCAGTGTGTAGTGCTTAGAAAACTTCATAACAGAAGGAACGATTATCCCAAGGCCTTTTTCGTTTTCCACTCCCTTGAGTAAGCGGATAAACGGTGAAATTATGGCGTGAACCTCATGAAGCTATGCGTCCAGACAGCCTTATTTCCACCACCCAAACGGCTGGAGGTGGTATCAACTATGAGATATATTCTGTTAGTATGGATTGGGTCTGCTCATACTATTAGAAAGTCGCATTACCTACAATGATTATCTTTTTGTTGTGTCAGACCATGCAATGCTTCATTTTTACCTGGATTTCGATGGATCATTTTAAGACGTCAACGCAGCTATCTGCCATACTAACATCGTATCTGAATGGTTCCAGAAACATCTCAAAGATTTCCATCATTTAATCTGGTTTTAAACTTCTAGATATGAATCAAATTGAGAATGTCTGCGAAACGTTGGAAAGGGCATTTCGGCTTCGCAGTTCTTTACCGACCACAAAACAGCAGTTGACAAATATACTCCCTGGCGAATGATGGTAAAATCTGGAGCTAGTCTCCTTCAGTCACCTAGTGTACAGACTGTAATTCGGGCAAAAGGTGGTCACCTCCTAGATATTGATTAAAGGTTTCTAACTTTTCTGGCCATTGAGTGTATTTGTCAATGGTAAACCTCAATTTCCGTTTCAGCCCATGTACCTAATTTACTGAGGGTCCTGTTGAAGAAGATTCCTTTCATTAACTCTCATTCATTTCATTAACCACACTGCTCACCTTTGCATCATCAAGCTTGAAATGCCTTCTTCAATATCGTTAATAAATATTTATTTATTTATTCAAACTGAGACTGTCGTCTAATCCCTGGACAGCAAGGTTCTGGAGGAGGGATTACATCAGTTACAAGACAATTATGAGTTACAACAGTGCGTTTGTAAAACTTATAAGATAAATAACTATTATCTTTGTTGATACATTCTGGATAATTAGATTAATTAATACACCTTGATTTGGTATTTGGAATTTTTTATATCCTAGGCAAAAAGAAGAGCCAAGGACCGAAAAAGACCTGGATTACAGAGAAAATAAGAGCTGTTTTAGAGGAAAAGTAACTTGCATATCAGAAATGGCTGGGTGATAGGAATGATGCATATGGGAACATTTATGTTGAAAAGAAGAAAATAGCCAATCGGTTGGTAGTAGAAGCGAAAAATGAAGAATAGGAAAGTAAATGCGCAACTATAAATAGCAAATTGGGCTTCAGGCAATCAGCGGAATCGTGGAAGGTCCTTAAAGACTTGAGAAAACAGAATAAACACAACCCTGGTTTGCAATACCTTTGAAAGACTGGACGGAGTACTACGAAGGACTTTTAAAAGAAGACCGGGAAGAGTTCAAGACGATGGAGGATTTTGGGAGAGAAGACTCGGGCTTTAAAGTTTCTGTTAGGGAAGTGGAACTCCTGCTAAAGGAAGGAAGGAATGGCAAATCACCTGGACCTGGAGGAGTTTACATGGAACTTCTGAAATATGGAGGAAGAGGAGTGGCTGTTCTGATACAAAAACTGTTAAATAGTATACTGAGAGGAGAAGAAATACCGAAAGAAATGATAACAGGATCTATTACATCAATTTATGAGAAGGGCGATCGGAAAAGCTGTTCAAATTACAGAGGAATATGCGTCCTGAACCCGCTGTTAAAGATCCTTGGAAAATGGATCAGGAACCATTTAGAAGCCCGAATCGAGGTATCAGAAGAATAAAGTGGTTTTTCAGCTGGGAGGTCATGTATAGACCATATCTCAACAGTACGACAGATCCTTGAAAAATGCCAATCAAAAGGGAAAAAAAATCTTTATGATTTTCATTGGCCTTGAAAAGGCATATAACAGTGTTCCAAGAAAACTCTTATGGGAAGCACTGAAAGAGGGAAATATTGATGGACAACTGATTAACATTATTAAGGCAATTTACAGGAATAATAATAGATGCAGAATTAAAGTGGGATCAGCTTTGTCACCTGAATTCCACACTTCAAAAGGCTTATTAGAAGGCTGTTGCATGTCACCAACACTTTTCAAAATTTATATCGACATCTGCCTAAGATCCTGGTCAAAACAATGTAATAAAATGGGATTGCCGATTAATAAGAACACCTATATTCACAATTTACTTTTTGTAGATAATCAGGTAGTGATAGCACAAGCCTTAGAAGATGCAAAGTATGCAGGTCGTCAACTGTTTGTGGAATATAAACGATGGGGTCTAAAAATCAATTTTAGCAAGACTGAAATGTTGTCTTTAGGGCCAGGACACGTTCTAAATATTGCAGGTTTTAAAATCAAACAAGTCGATAAATTCAAATATTTGGGATCAATATTACAAAGTGATGGATCATCCCAAGCAGAGATCAATAAGAGAATTTCAGACGGCAGAAAGGCTCGGCATGTTAAACTCTGTTCTGTGGAGCAAAAATATCCTAAATAAAACAAAGAAACTTATATTTCAAACGATTGTACAAAGTCTTCTATTGTATGGAGCGGAAACCTGGACATTGAATAGGCGAGCGGAAAACAAATTGCTCTCCACAGAAATGGATTTTTGGAGACGCTCAGCAGGAACTTCCAGAAGAGACAGAAAACGGAATGAAGACATAAGGGAAAAAATGGAAGTGAAAAAGACTATTATTGACACCATCAAAGAAATGCGTCTACCATGGTATGGACATGTAAAACGGATGCAAGAAAACAGATATCCAAAGGCTATCCTGGAATGGATACCTCCTAGGTCTTCCTCTTCTCCTTCTTCCAGGAGAAGAGGAAGACCTAGGAGGACATGGATGGATGGAGTACGGGAGTGCATGACAGCCCGAGTCTTAACCGACCAAGACACCTAGAGCCGAACTTCATGGCGGGAAAAAAATCCTAACAAGAAATAGCTTGTAGGCTGAGGAAACCCATTGTAAATGAAAACACTCCTCTTGAAGAAGAATTTTTATATTTACTAGTGGCGCCATCTCTTGTTTTTATTTGGAACCTTTGAAAACTCTTTACGTCTTTCCGCTGTTTACAATTCCATAATATTTAAGACTATTAATATACAGTATTTAAAACAGCTCTTACACCAAATGAAATTAATAATATAGTTTATTAAGCTGTTCACCTAAACTACTATAGATTAAGGTAACGTTTCAGGTATCATACCGATACCCGTCATCAGACCGTGACGTTGTGGAAACAAAAATAGAAAGGGTTACAAATTTGAGTACAATTATCAATATTACAATTAAAATTGTGAATATTACGATTATAATTGCCATAATTACAATTACGAATATTATGATCCTACAATTACAATTTGCAAATAAACTATTCTAAGTTTCAATTATTTTCAACAATAAAAATCAGATATTAAATTAGTTCAATACAAAGAGGTTAAATTCTTACCTACTGACGGTTACTGATACTAAATTTCCAGTGCGAGAATTACATGGTACAAACATTACATGAATCTTTGATAAGTTTTTGAAGGCTCCTTGAATATTTTCCACTCATATTGATAAGGTTTTTAAATATTTTCCATTCATATTGGAACCATTGTCGTAACCCTGACCCCTCCCCTCATGTTATTTAGTTTTAAGTTATATTTTGGGAATAATTCATTTAATACTAATGTACATAATTCCTTACCTGTTGTGTCATTAATTTGATGATATCCCAAAAAAATGTTTCCTTATTCCAACGTCATTATTCTCTGAGTGCAAAGGGGAAAAAAAAAAAGTGCAGACAACAAAAATAACTTTTTTGAAATTCATATTATATTTATTGATACAGTATTATAATCGATCATTAAAAAAAATTGCAAATCGTTCTGTAAAATTTCAACAAAATACAAAGAATAGTGAAAAATAAATAAATCTATAGCAATGAGTATATTAGCATCAAATCTGGACGACCTTTGAAGATCACCGACTTCATGGATCATTCACAATTTCTGAATGTTCCGTCATTTAAATAAACTAATGAAAGCTGGAATAATAAATTTACTTCCTTAAAATTTCAGCCTTTCTATTATTGGTTAGAAAAAAATACAATCGTGCTGGTTGACATAAACCAGCACGATTGAGTGATTATCTTTTTGTCGGGGCAGACCATGCAATGCTTCATTTTTACCCGGATTCCGATGGGTCCTTTCAAGACGTCAACGCAGCAATCTGCCGTGCTAACATCGTATCTGAATGGTTCCAGAAACATCTCAAAGATTTCCATCATCTAATCTGGTTTTAAACTTCTAGATATGAATCTAATTGAGAATGTCTGCGACATGTTGGAAAGGACATTTCGGGTTCGCCGTTCTTTACCGACCACAAAACAGCAGTTGAAAAATATACTCCCTGGGAATGATGGTCAAATCTGGAGCTAGTCTCCTTCAGTCACCTAGTGGAATCCATGGTACTACGTGTACAGACTGTAATTCGGGCAAAAGGTGGTCACCTCCTAGATATTGATTAAAGGTTTCTAACTTTTCTGGCCATTGTGTGTATTTGTCAATGGTAAACCTCAATTTCCGTTTCAGCCCATGTACCTAATTTACTGAGGGTCCTGTTGAAGAAGATTCCTTTCATTAACTCTCATTCATTTCATTAACCACACTGCTCACCTTTGCATCATCCAACTTGAAATGCCTTCTTCAATATCGTTAATAAATATTTATTTATTTATTCAAACTGAGACTGTCCTCTAATCCCTGGACACAAAGGTTCCCGGGGGAGATTACATTTGTTACAACTCAATGTTTTTGTAAAGCTTATAAGATAAATAACCTTGTTTAACCATAACAAAATAGATTTGGAATGAAGTTTCAAAAATTTGAGAATAAATAGGACTAATTGTACAAAGAATAAACAGTGAGGAGACAATGCATTGGAGGAAAATTGTCTGTCATCAGTGATTCACTCCGAAATTCACTGCAAAAAGGGACCATGGCCAATGTGAGGGAGAAGAAAATTTAACTTGAAAAGCCGTTTTCGTTGTTGAAATGGAGTGTTCCTCTTGTGGAAATTAGGCAAGTTTCTTGGTCTTTGACCAAGACGTTACTACAGAGTTAAGGATATGACGATATGCCCTTGTGAGACATCTCTCGAGAAGCGGTAGATGGCAGTGCGTTTTTTACGATTTTTCTTTTTTTGTAACTAGATAGCTCTGATTTTTATTTTCATGAAGTTTGAACATAGGTTATTACTTCTGGACCGGTTGGAGATCTTACTGTTCAGTTGATGAGTCTGCTGTGAGATCTGAGTTAAAGGTAGTTTGTAAAGATGGCTGGGATGTCTTTTTATGAAGTCAGAGGAGGTTAATTAGGCTAATACAGTATATGCATTTTAATGAAAATTCATAATCTTTTGTTTTATGCATTTTAATGTTATTTTAATCATTTTTTTTGCTGGTGGCACTCTTGACTTCTGAGCTCTTACGCTACGTAATTATGAAATAACCCCCTTTGGTGATTATTTGTAATTTTTTGTATCTACTAGTGGCGCCATCTCTTGTTTCTAATTGGAACCCTCTGAAAACACTTTACGTCTTTCCACTGTTTAAAATTCCATAAATATTTAAGATTATTAATATACAGTATTTAATAAAACTCATACACCAACAACTCTTAAACAAATTTTCGTGACTCTTAAACAACTCTTAGTATATTAAACAACTCTTACAATTCCATAAATATTTAAGATTATTAATATTATACAGTATTTAAAGCAACTCTTACACCAAATGAAATTAATAATATAGTTTATTAAGCTATTCACCTAAACTACTACAGATTAAGGTAACGTTTCAGGTATCATACCGATACCCGTCATCAGACCGTGACGTTGGGGAAACAAAAATAGAAAGGGTTACAAATTTGAGTACAATTATCAATATTACAATTAAAATTGTGAATATTACGATTATAATTGCCATATTAACAATTACGAATATTATGATCCTACAATTACAATTACAATTTGAAAATAAACTATTCTAAGTTTCAATTATTTTCAACAATAAAAATCAGATATTAAATTAGTTCAATACAAAGAGGTTAAATTCTTACCTACTGACGGTTACTGATATTAAATTTCCAGTGCGAGAATTTCATGGTACAAACATTACATGAATCTTTGATAAGTTTTTGAAGGCTCCTTGAATATTTCCCACTCATATTGATAATGTTTTTGAATAACAACTGATATCGTTAATAAATATTTATTTATTTATTCAAACTGAGACTGTCGTTTAATCCTTGGACAGCAAGGTCCTTGGGGGGGGGGGGGTTATATTAGTTACATGTCAATTATGAGTTACAACAGTGTGGTTGTAAAACTTATACGATAAATAATCTTGTTTAACTATTAACAAAATAGATTTGGTATGAAGTTTCAAAAATTTGAGAATAAATAGAAACAAAACGAGCAAATTAAAACTAATTGCACAGAGAATAAACATTAAGGAGACAATACAACTGGAAGAGAATTGTCTGTCATCAGTGATTCAATCCAGAATTCACCGCAGGAAGTGACCATGGCTAATGAGGAAGAAGAAAATTTAACTTGAATAGACCTTTTTTTGGTTGCCGACATGGAGTTTGCTCGTTGTGGAAATTAGGTAAGTTTCTGGTTTCTTGGTCTTTGATCAAGACACTACAGAGATGAGGAGAGGGCGTTCCCTCTTGGAACATCTCTCGAGATGCGATAGATGGCGGTGCGTCTTTTAGGACTTTTTTATTTTCATGAATATTTGACCCTAGGTTATTACTTCTGTATTTTGGTGTTCTGTGTTTAGTCTAATTTTTAGTGAGTTTTTGGATTCATCAAGTATTTAATAGTGTTCATTGGACTCCTTTTGGGTCGGTGAGTCATATTGATACCATTTTTATGGCAAACTTCTTTGGCGTTAAGTTTTTATGAACATTTCAAAATTTTGGCCATATGCTGACCGCCACGTTCTTGTTCATAACGGCCATGCCGTAAAGGTTATGCCGTCAATATTAGCGAATCTTTTGATGATGGAATCTATTGAAAATAATGAAATAATTAGATATAAAATGTGTATCATCAGTATTGCAGTTGACTATACACCGATGAGCCAAAACATCATGACCACCTACCTAATGTGATTTGGTCCTCCACTTACAGCCAAAACAGCTTGTACTCGGCAAAGGCATGGACGCTACACGATTTCTAAATGTGTCTTCTGGTATCTGGTACCAACATGTAACCAGCAGATCCTTTAACTCTTATAAGGTCTGTTGTTGAGACGCCGCAGATCGGAGTTGCTGTTCCAACACAAACCACAGATGCTCGATGGGGTTGATGTCTAGGGAATTTGGAGGCCAGGACAATACCTGGAAGTATTCCTCATGTTCCGCGAAACAGTCTCGAACAATCCGGGCGCTGTGGCATGGCACGTTATCCTGCTGAAAGACGGCACTGCCAGAGGGGAAGACCGTTGCCATGAAAGGGTTTACCTGGTTAGCAATGATGTTTAGGTATGAGGTATGTTTGGGTTCTAGTGGCCACATGGGATTTCTCCCATCTCCGCCTGTGTTCGTTGTATCGGACAAGCCAGAGATTTAAAAAGTGTGTGGGATTTGTACTGTGGAATGTGTTGTGCCCCTTGTTCTTTCGGCCTGTTAGTCACCGGGCCCCAGATGGGATCCGTCGTTACCATACCATACAGGGAGACCGGCCAGGTGCTACCAGTATTTTATAAAGTACTCTGGGTGGTCCTGCCACCTCCCTACTTTCCTGAGATTTCAGCGGCTAGGACCTGGTTTGAAAAAAAAAATAAAACGAGATCGCAGTTTCTTCTAAATGCGGTTGGTTGTTGATTTTAACAGTGCGTGGGATTAATTGCTAAAAATTTTTTTTTCTAAAGGCGTAATAGGTCGAGCAATAATTTTGGTGCATTTAAATTTGTACCCGTGGGGAAGGAAATTTACTCTGTGTAAGGAGCAAGTAGTGGGTGGGGAGGCAGTAGACTTGGGGTGGGGAAGCAGGAAGAGGGGGCCGACAGGAAAGATGGCCTCCAGAGGGCAGCTGGGCATGCCCATGCCCTGCCAGAGGGAAGTGGGGCAGAAGGAGGGAGAGGAGACAGCGGAGCTACACCTCCCCCCTGCCAGGGAGGGGGGAAGAAAGCAGG
The DNA here is from genome assembly GCF_048544385.1 of Mastigoproctus giganteus. NCBI lineage: Eukaryota > Metazoa > Arthropoda > Arachnida > Uropygi > Thelyphonidae > Mastigoproctus > Mastigoproctus giganteus. Next base: position 225,762,637 of record NC_143575.1, read on the forward strand.
CTGAGACGAGAGTATCCAGCCCAGTTCGCCATATGGCTACAGCAGTTTTATTTTTTAGTCATAATCAGGGGCAGTCCAGAGGTGAAACCCAGTCTTAACAGTCTTGTCCTGGAGTAATGTCTTCACTTCTGTCTTTTATTGCATTCCTTGATGAGTTGCTTTTCTGAGGAATCGCCAAGCTTGATGGTCTTATCCCGGGTGTTATGTCTTCAGATCTGATGTGTGTCTCTTTAATGCATTCCTTGTTGATTTACTGTCTTTGGGGAATCAGCGGTGTCGCAACTCCACATCTGACGTTTGTCTCTTAGTGCACTCCTTGATAAATTGCTATCATTTGTTTTTTTGTATACTGAATAATGCCTGCGCAAATTTGCTGAGGGCAGCAGCAAATTCCTCCTTGGAGTTAAGTAGGCAGTATTCTTGGTTTGCGGGAGTGTATCTTATTCTTGTGTTGAGTTCTTCTCTTAGGTCTTCATATAATTCACACTCATGGATGACGTGCTTCCAGGTTTCTATCCTGCTGAAAGATCGCCACAGGGGCATTAGCATTCCTCAATGATGCTCATACGATGGAGCTTTTCTTTGAAAAGGTCCATGAGGAGGAAGGTGCTGCTCAGTCCTGGGCAAAGCCATTCTGGAACCTTTGGATATAGTTTCGTGACATTATATATGAATGAGAAAAGTAAAGACTTTTCTCACTGAAAGTAGTCTGCCACTGTTGTGTCAGATGATCCGATATTCTTGCTTTTTTTTTTTTATGCTCGTTAGTCAGATCCATTGTGTATTCATTCGTTGTTATGGTAATTTTCCATGAAAGGTGGTACATCAGTCAACATCGGAGCACCTCGAGGTCCAGCGGGAGAGCCTCCGTCAGGACTTGAAGAGCCGCAGTGCTTATTGTGCTGCTTGCCCTGGAGATCGGGAGGAGGATGTTTCTTTGGGTTGTCTCTAGTAGTCATCTGCTGACCCCAGTTCCTGCCTTTAAGAACCAGGCAGGGGCTCCGTAGGTTATGACTGGTAAAAAGGCGTTTGGTAATAGAGGGATAGAGTTCTCCTGTTGAGCTCCCAGTCTCTGCGTGTCACTCTTGCAATTAGGGCCGTATATATTCGTATTTTCTGTTTTAAGCTGGTGATTTGGGGCGTGAAAGACAAGTTGCTGTCTAGTGTTATACCCAAGTATTTGAGTTGTTTGGACAGTTTGATTGTCGTTCCCGCAAACAATATAATCAAAATGTTTCACAGGATCGACTCCAGAACAGAACCATAGGGGCAGCCCCTGCGGACAGTTCTACAGGTGCTGGCATAAGAGGCAACAATTTGGACTTTTCTATTTTCTATGATCTTAAACAATCGAAAAGGTTTGGAGGGAGTCGCGCCGCTCTGAGCCTTGCCAGGACGGTCGGCCACCATAGTGTGTCGAACGCCCTGGGGAAGTCAATTATGATGGCCAGAAAGTATTTTTTGGTGTACTGCAGAGCAGATTTCGAATTGCTTCGACCGTCAAAATCCTGGGAGTGAAGCCATACTATTTGGGTGTGTTGAGCTTGGCGTTGCGGTAATGGTGATTTATTCCTTTGTGTAGCATCCATTCCACGTGTATCTTACTAAGTGTGGATAGTAGTACTATAGGTATGTAAGAGTTTGGTAATTCAGGGGATTTGGTTTGGCTTTTGCTGATTAGTTTGAGTGTTGCAATTTTCCATTAGACTGGAAATGGGCCCTGTGCAAGGAAGGTATTAAAGAGGTGGAGCAGAAGATCTGGTACGAATTCTATTGCCATTTTGACATTTCCGGTTCAATTTGATCCGGGTCTGGACATTTCCTGTTCTTGGTTCTTTGCGCTGCCTCCTGCATCGCAATATTTAGAAGACTAAACTAAACGATTATATTTAGGCCACCCGAGTAGTTAAATTCATCTGCCATGCTGTGTGTCTTATGTCTGTTTGTCTTATGTCTCTTAATTGCGTGTGTTCTGTGGTCGATTTGTCTGTTTTGCTGGACGGAAAACCCCAGTTTCTCGGAGGAAACCTTGCTATCTACTCCTGAGACCGACTAAAGTTCTTAAAGTTCGGAGCGAAAAAGCCCATTAAAGTTCCTCGCTCCATCGACGGGATTTGAACCCAGACCTTTTCCACCCAGTGTGGGAAGGACAGTGACGATACCACTCTGCTACCCGCGCAGGCACAATGTTTAGGTAGGTGGTAGACATCAGAGTGCCCAGCACATCGATGACTCGACCAAGGCTTTCCCAGTAGAACATCACCCAAAGTATTACACCGCCACCACCTGCTTGTTTTCGTCCTACGGTGCATCCAGATGCACTTCCCCAGGTAAAAGACGCACACGTACTCGGCCGTCCATATGGTGCAACAGGAAACGTGTTTCATCTCACCAGTCGACCTTCTTCCAATCACTCAAGGTCCAGTTTCGATGCTTGCGTGCCCATTGTAGGCGCTGTTGCCGGTGTACCGTGGTTAGCATGGGCACTCGGAGCGACCTGCAACTATGCAGCCCCATTTTCAGCAGGATTTCATGTACTGTGTGTGTTGTGACACTTTACTCCCATCACCAGCATTCCAATTACTGGCGAGTTGCGCCACAGTCACCCTTCTGTTGCCACGTACCATCAGGAAGAGCCTTCGCCCACCTCGAGAATCGATGAGCCGTGGTCGTCCAACATCTTGCCGGCAGTACGTGGGTTTACCCTCCTCGGACCACTTTCGGTAGGTACTAACCACGGCTGAACGTGAACGTCCCACCAGCCAGGCTGTTTCGGATATTCTCTGACCCAGTCGTCTGGTCATTACAATTTGGACTTTGTCAAACTCGTTTAAGTCCGCTGCCTTTCCCATCTGAAGAACAAGAGTTGGAACAAGTTGGAAAATACAATTTCTGAAAATTCGTCGAATAATCCTGAATTTTCAGGAGAACACTTAAAATATCAGTAGACTGTACACAGCATTTGTTATCCAGTCTGATTAAATTATGAGCTCTAGAGAGAAATTCAGCTCCTCAGCACCAGAGGCAGTGGAGGACTTGGATCCAGCTGTCACCCCTTCCACCATGAAGTCGGGAGAGAAATCAAAAGAAAAGAGGAAGAAGACCAAGAAGAGGTCAAAATCCCAACCCCCGTCCATCTCTGCTAATCCTACGGTGAGAAAAAACAGCCCTTCCTTTGCTGCACCACTTGATGAAACCATCCCTACAGAACTGACTTTTCTATTTCCACACCTATAGTAGCATCCATCTTTGAATCGCTTGCAAATGCTCCGGCCCAATTTCCGCCATGCTCCACTGCCTTCCACTACTGCTCCCTAGTTTATTACAAATCCTACCACCACATGTTTTCATTGTCTTCCCCTATCCTTAGAGGGACCAATGTCCTGAATGTACCCATAGATAAATATGTGGAAGCTTCCTCAGCCATCCCAGTATGCCTTCCTGCAGTGACAACCAATGCTGCAGCCTCAGTCTCTACTCTGGCTGCAGATGGCACTAATGCCGCTTCCAACTCAACACAAATGCCAGCTGTACTAAACCCAGCATCAGCTTCCACAAAATATCCTTGCAATCGGCACTGAACAAATCAGTCGCAGCTGGGCTCCCAGCTTCTAAAAGGCTGGCCATCCCAGATACTACCTCACTGATTAACAATGACACGGATGCCACTTCTCTACATCAAGTTGTGATCATACTCCACAAAAACCTGGTTGCCTTTGTTAATGATGACAATAACCGGTTTACAAGGTCGGCAGGGAACTATGTGCAAGAACGTTGGGCAGGTCTAGAAACTATCACTACCTCAGTTTTCATAGAGAATGAAACGATGAAGGCAGTAAATGATGAACTCAGGCAGAAGTCGTCTATTCTGGAGAAGATGGTGGATACTTTCACCGAGACCACCTCTTCTTCAATAGAGCCTGAAGATCAGAATGTAACTAGTTTTGCAGAGAGCTTGCCTTTGGCCTTGTCAATGGCCAAAGCTCTGCCAATGTCGTCCCAGGCACCAACCCCCGAAAGGAGAACATGAGACTACAAAAGCCCCAGCCACAAAAGCCTCGGCATATTCTTTTGCTGAGAGAAACACAAAACTGAGAATTTAAAACCAGTGCGGAGATTAAAGAATTAGTCCAGACCACCCTGAGGGAAGATTTCAAAACTGTTAAAGTAAAATCCCTTAGACCAAACCGCAATGGAGGAGTCCTATTGGAAACCACCACGAAGAATGAACTGGAGAGTATTGCCTTGGCAACTGGGCTTAGGGGTGCGGGGTGGCTAGTAGCCCCCCCTAGGCTCAACAATCCGTCAATTCTTGTGTACGACATCCCGAATCTGACTAATAACAACGAGCAGATTGAAGACCTATACCATAACAACTTGGCAGACTTAGGAGTTACATTTGCGGACCTCAAGAACGAGATCACATTCAGATTTAACACAAAGTCCAGGAGTAGCGCGATGTCCCATCGGTTAACATTGTCTCCTAACCTATTTAGGAAAGTCATGACATTAAATAGACTTTACTTGGGATGCACAGCACGCAGATTCCAAAGTTTTACAATTATAACTAAGTGCTTTCTTTGCCAGGGGTTCAGTCATACATCCCAACACTGCATGCACACTTCACCGACCTGTGGCCACTGTGCACGCGGTGGACATGTGCAGCCAGAGTGTTCAATTCAGAATAAACCTCCTAGCTGTGTTAACTGTAAAAGAAGGAAGTGGGAGCATCAGCACTCAGTCAGGGAATCGACATGTCCTGATTCCAAACAGCACTACAGACAGCAAGTCTAAGGACCACGGATGGCTAGGCCTACAACGACACAAAAAACTGATAATCGAACTGCACCTGCAGCACCAAGACAGAACACAAGACAATATGCAAGGAACCACACATTACTTAGCCTCAAAGTAATGCAAATAAATGGATACACCTCACGGACTGTGACAGACAAGATCCGGAAGGCTGCAGAAGACCATGAAATAGATATAATAGATATCCAAGAGCCCTTCCTCACAAAAGTACCCTCGAGGAATACACACAAAAATCCCGGGGTACCCCATTCAAATCTGACTCATACAACCCGTCAATACTGATCCAAAGACTTGCATAATAATCCGGAATACGAAAATTTATGTGCTAGTCATCCATGGGCTCTACACAAAACACGCAACGTCCTTAAAATTCAGGTACTATATGCTGTCCTTCTACTTCATATCCCTCTGCTGCCCACCAGCAGGGAATTTTGAGGATTCTCTCGCATATCTAGACTGTGCATTCGACCTCCTTGGTATGTGCAATATGCTAATCTCTGCAGACGTAAATGCCAAATCCCGGTTTTGGCACAGCAACCCCAGATACCCGAGGACTGCGGCTGCAGGACTTCGACTATCAAATATCGATGTCACAATAACCACCAATGACTGGAGGGATCAGGTCCTGGATTGGAAGACAGTTCTAGATGGATCCTCAGCAACCAATGAGTCATCTCCTCCATTGTATAGAAGAAACAAGTGACAAACAAAAACACGAGAATTCCAGAGTTTACTAAGTTCTCACTGAGAACGTCAGATTGGATAACATTTGAAGACTCCATTAAAGTCAATTTTCATGACCAAATCCCAACCAAGTACAAACAAACTGCCCCTGAGGAGCACTGCAATAAAATCCAATAATCAATCCTCAAAGTAGTATACTGGTCAACAAGGAAGAAGGTCCAAAGACATACGCACTTGGTGGGCAGCAGAACTCACCAAACTTCACAGACAGGTCAACCAGGCATGGAAGAGATATCAAAACCACTGAGACTGGCAAGCCCCAGATGTTGCCCAGCTCCACAGACAGTACCAAAAAAACAAGAATATACTAAAACTAGTGCCACACGGAAAAAGTAAACCGGGATAGAATTTGTAAAAGAATCAGGAAATGCCAACCCATGTGAACTCTTCTATAAGATAACCAAAGATAAAACTTTCACAACGGGTATGTGCGGCACGGTACAAATAGACAGTGCAGAAACTACCAGCTGGACAGATTCCATTTGTTTTGCGTATGGCTTAGTACTCTGGGGGGAGGTCCCCTTGGAGTTCATCCTCTGGGAATAATTTTTTCAATTATTTTACTCACTGAGAAGAAGAAGAAATCTTTATTGTATCTTTACTATAAATTGATGGCGTTTGTTGCTGGCAGTAATTTGATTATAGCTATGGATACGAACGCTAAATCTAGATTGTGGCATAGTAATTATGTTGATAGCAGGGGTGTGCAGTTAGAGGAGTTTTTATTGTGCCATAATTTAAATCTACCAAATAAATCTACTAAATAAGCCATATACTTTCGATAACACTCATGGAAGTTCTAACATTGATTTAACAACAGTAACTCAACAGTTAAATAGAAGAATCTGCTGCTGGGATGTATATACAGAGCACACTAATAGTGATCACAGATCAATTGTGTTTAGCTTAAGTTTGGTAGATGGAACTTTAAATGAACCTGTTGTGCAAGACAATGTTAGATTTAATTATAAAAGGATCAGTTTGAGAAAATTTGGGTTTAGCTTGTCAAACAGTTTTTCAGATATTGTTACAAAAGGGTTATCTGCATTAAATGCAGTTGATAATCGGCTTTTTATGTATAGACAGCACTTTATAATGCTTTACATTTTGCTACTAAGAAAAAGAGAGAGTTAATACATAAGGTTCCTTGGTGGTCTGCTGAGTTTACAGCCCTAAGAAAATAAGTATTTGATCTGAGGAAAAGGTATCAAAGACACAAAGGATGGAGTCTTACTGAGGCATTGGTTTATAAAGAGTTGTACAAAATTAAGAAAAGGCAGTACCATAAAGCTATTTATAATCATAAATTTGAAGCTTGGAAGAATTTGATTTACACGGTTGGGAATAATGAACCCTGGGTACTTCTTTTTAAACTTACAAGAAACAAACTGAATATTAATAATTTAATTAGAATCTTTTGATTGGCTTTCCACTATCACAATAATAATTGAAAGATTGTTTTTGGTTGACTGTGTTAGTGAGGACACAGTTATGCAGAATAAGGTTAGAGAAGCGAATATAAATTATATTAGCGGTCATGATATTGAATTATTCAGTATTACTGAACTTAGGATGGTATGTTCTAAGTTAAATGTAAACAAAACACCTGGTCTTGATAGATTGAAAATAATAGTATTGTTAAATTTGTTGAGCTGTTTCCTGAGATAATGTTAAATATGTTTAATAGATGTTTCCTTCAGGGTATGTTCCCAAGGTCATGGAAGACAGCCCTATTGAAGCTGTTTCATAAACCAGGGAAACCATTAACTGATCCGAGAGGTTACCGGCCTATATCGTTGCTTGCAAACCTGGGGAAGATTTTTGAATGGTTATTGCTAATAAGACTTGAAACTTTATTTTGTACAATGAAATCGGATTTTCCCTGTCAATACGGATTTAAAAAGAAATGTTCCGCAGAGGATGCAATTCATGATCTTGTAGATTTTGCTACTTCTTCTAATTTTAAGTACCGGTATGTCCTAGCCCTCTTCATAGATTTTGAAGGGACTTTCCATACGGTTTGGTACCCCAGTGTTTTGAAATCTTTGAGAGCTGTCCTGATTTGCTGTTTGGGACAATCAGCAATTATTTATCAGATAGAAGAATTATAGTTAGTTCTCAACGTTTGAAATTTGAGAGAGGAATTAATCGAGGGTGCTCCCAGGGTTCGGTGTTCGGACAGATTTTTTGGAATCTGGTCCTTAACACTTGGTTAGAATAAGACTGTGTGGATTGTCGATTGTGGCATATGCGGACGACCTGGTGCTGTTTGTGTGCAAGGGAATTCCAGACGAGTAATTGAAGGTAAACTAGAAGGGGTATTCGGTAGCCTGATGAATTGGACTATGAATAATAAACTCAGAATTTCTTCTAATAAGACTATAATGATGTTATTGAAAGGTAAACTGGATTACAGGAGACCACCCCGATTAATTATTAATAGTAAAAAGATACCTTTGTGTCGCATGTCAAATACTTAGGGATTTTGTTGGATGACAATTTATTTTTTACACCTCACTTGGAATACTTAAGTGGTAAAGTAAAGAAATACACAGCCTCTATAGTCCGGATTACCAGGAAAGACTGGGGGCTCAGTAAAACGGTCCTCGATCTTTACTATAAGGCTATTTTTTACCCATTGTACCCATTTTTTTACCCATTAGTCGATACTGAATGCCATTCGGTATCGACTAATGCTATTCTTCCTTAAAAAGTTACTTTTTAAGGAAGAGCAGATAAGTTACAATCATGGGAATTACGAATATTTTGATTGATTGGAAGAGAGAGGAAAAAAATATTTTATTCAAGTTAATAGGAATGTGGCAAGAACGTTGGAGCACCAGCGTGACTGGTGCTGTAACTAGGCTTTTTATTCCTGATGTATGCTTTAATATTGGAAATAAACATAATAAATGGTTCTTTCCCTGCATAGAAGCCTCTTATATAATCACAGGGCATAGTTCGCTTAAATATAAGTTATCTTAGGTTTGGAGGAGGATCCTTTCTGTATATGTAGATTACCTGAAACATGGGAACATGTTTTTTTTTATGATTGTCCTCTTTATGAGGAATTTAGGCGTAATTTAAGATCAGTTATACCAGATTTTAATCGAGGAACTGAAGCTCAATGGGTACAAGGTTCAGAGAATTTTTCAGTATTCCAGGAATTTTGTAGAAATGTATTTAAAAAAAGGAAACAGCTATCTGTACTGGTTAATATAGATTAGAATTGTACACTTTTTTTCTGCAACTTTGCTGGAGGTTTTTTTTTTCTCCTCTTCAATTTCTTTTGCAGGCATCAGAAAGAAAACTGATGCGGGATTTAAACTCTTGCAGGTTGCGTTTTTATTTATTTATTTTTATTTTTTAAATTTATTATTTTATTTTTTTTTTCATTTATTATTTTATTTTTTTTTCATTTATTATTTTATTTTTTTTCATTTATTATTTTTAATTAATTTATTATTTTTTAATTAATTTATTTATTTATCATTAATTTATTTATTTATTTATGCATTTATTTTATTATTATTTATTTTTATATAAGTTATTTATTATTTTTTATATTTATTTTTTATAAATAAAAAAATAATTTTTTAAATTTATTTTATTATTTTTATTTTGTTATTGTTTTTTTTTATAACATATTACACACGCTTTAACACACTTTACACTACAGGCTCATTAGTAGAATACTTGAACACAGAATATACAGGTGGAGATGGACGTTAGTCTGGGTGTCACCATAGACAAGTACATATATAATGAATGAAATAATGAAAAATGTATCTTTATGGTGCAATAAAGATTTCTTCTTCTTCTTAGTGAGTGCAATAATTGAAAAAATTATTCCCAGAGGACGACCTCCAAGGGGATCTCCCAGAGCATCAAGCCATACGCAAAGCAAACACAGAATATACGATGGACTCTCTCGACTGTCCCTTCTCGGTGCAAGAACTTGAGTCCGCGCTGTTAAAAATAAACATAAAAAAATTTCCCGGGATGGATCACATAGAATATGTCTTCATAATCAGATTCCACAAAGTGAAGCCACATCATCTTTTGCTCCTATATAACAATTGTCTGGAAAATTCCCACTTCCCACAGGCTTGGAAGGTAGCCATGCTCCATCTTATTCCGAAACCCAACAAATTACTCACAGATCCCCGCTCATATGAACTAATAGCGCTACTAGCCAACCTCGGGAAAATGCTCAAGCGACTTATTGCTGTTGGCATCACCCTCTGGTTTGAAAGCAAAAACTTTATCTCACCAGTCAAGTACGGATTCACGACGGAAAGGTCCTGCGAAGAGGCCCTCACTGGTCTAGTTCTCCACCTGGAGATGTCTCAGGCTAGTACGAGTTATCACTATTTATCGACTTCGAGGGAGCTTTCGATAATGTCTGGTGGGAGAGTGCGTTGTATTGCCTCCGAAAAGCAGAGTGCCCAAAAAACCTCTACTGGCTATTAAGAAGCTACTTCATAAAAAGATCTTTTGTAATTAGATCTAAACACCTCCAAGTCCAAAAGACCATCAATCGGGAGTGCCCCCAGGGCTCTGTGCTGGGGCCCCTGAATTCGAACCTGGTTCTTCAAGACTGACTGAGTTACACATTTAAAAAAAACAAAAGTTGTATCTGGAAAATCACGCACAGGAATAGAACAAGCAGCTCAAACGGTCCTCACTAGTCTAATATCGCGGACCACACTGAATAAACTCAAGATCAGCCCAACAAAATCCAGCATGATGGTGTTTAGATCTGAGAAGGCCCCTCAGGTAAAAATTAATGTAATTCAAGTCCCCATCTCCGAACAAACCATAGTTCTAGGTGGAATAATGAAATATCGACTCTCCTTCCTCCCGCACCTGCAGCGTGTCCACAACAAAACGAATAACTTCCCTGCATCCATAATTAGAGTGTCAAACGAACGAGTGGGGGCTCTCAAGGCGCACCTTGACCCTCTATTATAAGGCGGTTTTTCTGCCCATTGTCTCATACGCAGCGGGGGCCTGGTTCCACCGGGCTGCAAACTGTAAAATGAAATAAAAATTAGCTTCAATCAAGAGATCGATCAATGCTGCTGGCCTCCCATCGGGTTTGCCGCACAGTCTCCACGGCTGCATTACAAGTATTGACTGGCGTCCTACCATTGGACCTCCATATCATCTTCAGGGGGTTATCCTATGGAATCAAGAAACTTCCCAACAGCAATAGCAGGAGTAGAGATCAACCTAAACACAGAAGTTAAACACGAAAAAACACGCTGTTATAATGAAATGGTAAAACTATGGCAGACCAGATGGGATACCTCACAAGTGGACGCTGTAACCAGGGTTTTTCTTCCACGGGTAACTTTTACTACAGACAAAGCAACCAATAAGTGGTTCTCCCCAACCCTCCAGTCCTCTTTCATTCTCACTGGGCATGAATCACTAAATAGCAAACTGCACCAGCTAGGACTCCTTGACACAAACCGCTGTCACTGCGGACAGGAGGAAAATTAGAGGCACGTGCTCATCAACTGCACCCTTTACCAAGAGCAGAGAAACAACCTAAAGAGGAAAATCCCCATCTACAACGAGCAACAACTACACCAATTAATAGCCACCCCACAGAAACTGAAGGCGTTCCAGGTCTGCCGCAGAAGTATTTGAGAAGACCTATGGTAACCATCAAAACTACCAAACCCCAGGGACTTCAACTGCTGACTAATGCCAACCAACTGATAGAATCCTCGTACTGTTGGATGTGCTAGATTTAGCGACTGAAAGACCTCACCCATTTTTTTTAACACTCTGTTTAGTGCTCTGCCTTGGGTTGGGGATCCCCAGGCCAGACTAGCAAATCCTCTCTCTTTCTCTTTTATTTTTTTTTATTTTTTTTTATTTATTATTATTTATTATTATTATTTTTTTCCTCTCTAACAATTATCCTGGATTGGGGCTCCTCTGAGCCGGGGGCAATCCTCCTCCTCTCTTCTCCTTCCCCTCTTCACTTGCACTTATTTTCTTTTCCTCCCTGGGAAACTCGTTCCCCAAGGAGGAGGGCGAGCAGATAGAGGTCTTGCCTTTCCATGGCTAGGGACGAGTACCTGGAAGAGGTTGTCCAGATGATTGCTGCTTCTTGGTAGCCAAAAGCCCAAAACATAACACTATACTACAAAACACACACACACATAACTCACAGACATTTTTTTTTTTTTTTACTATTACGTTCTCCCATGCGGGATAACAAACTTTTTTCCCCCTCTCTTACCGTATTCTTCCAGTGTCCCGTCCAACCCACACGGGACTCCGATCCTGTGCGCGATGAACACTTTTTTTTTTACTACACGACACTCACTGGCCTAACCTTGACAGTCCATTGTGAGATTTGGGTTAAAGGTAGTTTATGAAGATGGCTGGGATGTCTTTTCATGAAGACAGAGGAGGTTAATTAGTAGGCTAATATATGCATTTTAATGAAATTCCATACATCTCTTGTTTTATGCATTTTAATGGTATTTTAGTCATTTTGGCTAGTGGCAGAGCTGGAGTGTGTAGGCTCTTACACTGTGTAATTATAAAATAGCCACCTTTGTTGATATAGTCTTAATAATTAGATTTATTAATGCACTCTGATTTGGTATTTGGCTTTTTTGGTATCCACAAGTGGCGCCATCTCTTGTTTATATTTGACACCTCTGAAAACAATACGTCTTCCCGATCTTTTAATTATTTATTATTATTTGGTGTGGGTGTATGTGTGTTATAACACACCCTCCCACGTGGGTTAATGGAAAGTTATTTCAGGATATATACTGGTATGGAAAACTTAAGGACTAACACTATTTTTAAAGGTTAATTTTGCAATGGATAAAAATATTAACAAATGTTTCTTTTCCGGAGAAGCAGACATCTCACCTTCTTACTGGACATGGTTCCAAAAATTCCTAAACTAAACTGTAATCGCATAAATCTCTTTCGGCTCTCTATCTCCAACGTTTTTTTTTTTTTTTTTTTTTTTGGGCCCTTGCTACTGAAATCTCGGGAAACTAGATGGCAGGGCCTGCTAGAGTAAAAAAAAAATATAAAATCTAGTGGGTAGCTGGTCTGCCTGTGAGCCCCCACCAGGGGCCCAACGACTAAAAGGCCAGAAGAACAACAAAACGCAACACTACACATTTCCACAATCCCCACACTTTTAAACCTCTTGCCTACACAGAGTTCTGTGTTCACATACAGGGTACACAACGCGGAGATGGGGGGGGGGGAACCCCTGGTACCGTCAGACAATGAACACACTCTACACTTTATGAAAAACTGGGGTGCAACTTGTCATTGAAGATGCATTTCTTGCGCTCACACCTGGATTTCTTCTCGACAAACTGTGGTGCCGCCAGCGACGAACATGGTGAGCGCTTCCATCAAGACATCCGGCGATGGAACAAAGATTCAAAAGCAAATGGAGTACCGCCATGTTAGCCAATTATTGTTGGATGATGAAAAGGGATGCTCCTGAAGGTGAATACAAGCGAAAGGCGGAAGGGTCCTGTGTTTTATACTGGTATGCTCGTAGCTACGTCTTACTGCCATACAAACAAAAAAATACCTTATATAAATATTAAAACAAAACTACATTTTATTCGAAAACAAGAGCCAATCTGTAATTTTAAGCTACAATGGTGTGCAAAATTTAAGAACCAGTCAGGTTTCACCTGTAGCTTCTCATAGGAGTCGCCCGGATATGGAAAAAGCATACCAAAGGAACCTCGTGAGGTACAGAAATGATGAAGGAAACAACACCGACACAACAACAGAAACAAAACGGTACAGAGGGACTTAATTCAAAAATCGCAACACAGCACTGGCTGCCATGATACAGATGCATCACTGCCAAAGATGTAACAAGGGGAAGAGGTGGTCCTCAGTAGGAGATATGGCCACCCCTGATGTCGATGCAGGCTTTGCACCGCCTGTCCATACTTAGAACAATGTTGTTGATAAGGTCTTACGGTGACATCGTCCATTCCTCTGTCAGCGCCATCTTCAGCTGGTGAACATTTGATGGTGGCTGTGCATGTGCCGCTACACGTCTGCCAGAGCATCCCATGTGTGATTGGCCGAACGGGCAGACCAATCCATACGAACAATGTCCTCACTTCACTTTTCAAAAGCATATGAACACCTACAGTGCGATAGAGTGTGACGTTATCATCCATGAACCCGACCTCGGGGCCAATGGCACCTCAGAACAGACGTCCATGGGGAACGATTACCTCAGTACAGCAGCGTGCACCGGTTACAGTACCGCCTTCCAGTATCTGGAGTTGTGCACGTCCATCCAAGATAACGCCTCCCATACGAGAACACTTCGACCGCCATATCGATCCCTTTCAATGATGTTTGCGGGGTGATACCGTGTGCCAACCTCTCGCCGGATTAGCTCACGTCCAGAACCGCTGCTGAGACTGAATCTACTCACATCAGTAACAAGTACCTTAAGTAAAGATATTGCGGTTGTAACCTTTAGAAATAGTGTTGGTCCTTAAGTTTTGCACACCAGTTTATTTTCGTGTTTAGCAACCGAAAATCTATAAAATAAACTTAACTTCATGCTCCTAACAAGATATGACCCAAAATGTGTTGATCAGTAAGGCGGGATATAACCAAAAAACTTCGCTGTACACCTAAAACCACACAACGGTACCCTTGACAAAATATTACCAAGAGGTCCTGCAGTTTCGCATCATCCTCCAAGTATTATTTGTTCTGTTTCCTGTATAACTCAGTCTTACTTTTAACTTGCTGGTTGTTATCCTTCTAACTGTTATCTTTCAAACAGCATCGCTATCCAAAAGTTAAGTTGTTACCTTTGTTCACGTAAAAGAAATATGAACGTTATCAGAATTTAATCAAATGTTTTTAGAAGAGAGTCACAGAACTCAATTATGTTCTGCCCGCTATCTGGTCACGGGTAAAAACATTTCCAACAGGACTATATTAAGAAAGCTCAATTCAAGTGAACTCTTCGCAAGGAAGCCAGGAACCCCAAACCACCACAGAGCTCATAGAAACTGGTACCGTGAACATGAGACTGGGAGCCCTGACAAGCGGGGTACTGTTCTGTTCTCTGAATCCTATTTTAGCCTAAAAAGATATTCTAGACGTTATTTCATCTGGAGACAACGAAGAATGTAGTACCTTCCCTCCAACATCAGAGAAAAGGACACTTATGGTGGAGGCGGTGTTCTCGTGTGGGGCGGAATAATGATCAACGGCCGCACCCCTTTTCATGTTTTTGATAGCGGTACCAAGAACAGATTCTCGAACCCTATGTGCAACGTTTTAGGGGTGCGGTTGGCCCAGATTTATCCATCACGATCACTAGACTTAACTCCGATCGAACGTGTGTGGGATGCCCTTGGGCGTCGCATTGCACTCCGACAGCCAACTCCTCGGTCACATGGTAAGCTAAGGTCTGCGCTGGTTGAAGAATGGGATTTGCTGGCACAGAATTTTGTAGACACCCTTAAAACGAGCATAGTTCACCGCTGTCAGGCCTGTTTAGCAGTCGGAGGAATCATATGTCGTACTGATGTCATGTGACCATATTTTCGAGCATCTTGTACCGACTTCTGAGATTCTTCTACAACTCCTATACCTGTCCAGAATTTCTCACTGTCTCCTCATTTCCTCGTTATTCTATGGTACACCACCATACCAAATTTTGTCGTGCTTCATTGCAATCTGCATGATTTGCACCACGTTTTCTACGTGTTCTGTTAATTTTGTCGAGGAGTGTAGCTTATACTTTCTGACGGGAGGAACTCTTTCTAACAGGCTAGACCCTTTTGGGTTTGTCTAGTTCACTCAGTGTCACAATCAGGTATGAATGCTAGTCTACGTATGACGGTGTCACAGTCTAGGTAGTCATAGCATGGTTGCTCCCCGTGGTCTCAAAACCATTTTGAGCAAATTCTGAGATGGTCAAGTAATGCATGTTGTCAGAGATGAGTAAGTGCTCATTTATAGGTTCAGATTTGGCCGTAACTGGTACCGTGAATCTGAGATTGGGAGCCCTTCTGATAACAGAAAGTGCTATTACCATCCCCACAGATGTTGGGGATGGTAATAGCACTTTCTCAGGAAGCGGCATAACTCCTTCCAATCATTTATCTCAGTTGGTTGCCATTGGCTATGGATGTGTGGAATTCCTTTCTCGCCATTGGCTTGAGATTCTACAGCTCAGGTTACTATCAGAGAACCGCATTTCTTCTGGGTATCTTCGTTTTCATTGAAGCTTCCATAGCTCTTCTAATAGTATCGGTTTTTTTGGCGGAGGCTGATGATGGCACGGTGGTCGGACATGGTCTAGGCCAGCTTCACTTTCCAATTTGTAAATTTTGGAGAGGTGACCTGCGTGGCCATTGTGATGTCACATTTTCGTCAGTGTACTACTGACAGTTGCAAGATTGTGTGTATGGTTAATAGCTAGAATTGTTTTTGAAATCATTGGAATCCATCTCTTGCCCATTGTGGGTGTTTGTTCTGCCCGTATGGCTGTGCCATAGTGGCGACCTGTAATTGGCACCCATAGATACCAATATTTTAGTACAGAATAAAAGACTAAGATCAGTTTGCGAATACTGTATAATTATACTAATTCTTTTAGATAATAATAATTGCGAATAATAATTTTGTTAATCAAGATTGAATTGTGCTTTGATAATAAAGTGTCATTCTTGGAGTTATATATTGTTTTCAGGTGAAACTTGAAGGTAAATTGTGTGTTTATTCCTGAGAAGAATCTATTTTAGGAAAGTATAGTTACCACACTGGCTGGTACAATATGGCCGCCGTGTGGTAACGATCGTTGAGTTGACATTACCGTTTTGGCGAGAAAACTTTATCCTTGTCTGCTGCGAATAATAGTTGTTTTTTAAGTTGAAATATCGATATTAGATTTGTTGAAAATTATTTCCTCTTAACAAAATGGAAAATAAAAGTCAAGGAAGGAAATTAGTAGGTGTAAAGGGGAGTGGGGAAAATGCTGGATTTCCCCCCTCCTACCTCCAGTAACGCTGAGAAGTTCGAAATTGCCTAGACAGGTGGAATTAACAAAAAAGGTGGACAATAAAAGTAGTAAAGGCAGATTATCTAAAAATCCTATGACTAAGGAAGAAAATATTACCCAATCTGTTTATACAGAGGAAATTAGAGAGTCTAGTTCGAGCTCGTAAAGGGGACATGTTGAACAATTTGTAGAAACAACAGCAAGTTCATAGTTTAAGTCTTGAGAGTTCGCCTATAAATTCTGTTGTTGATGAGCAATCTCAAAGAAATGTGGAATGTGAGGTGGATCCGGGACAGGTTACTGAGCTGGAGGGAATGGTTGATTTCATTAATGAGGATGGTTCGAGAAGAGATATTGGAATTAGTGTAAGAGAAAGCGACATAATAGTAAGCAATATATATATGAACAACAAATGAGATCCGAAGATGTTACTTCAATCTACGAATTAGTTATCAAATTAAAGAAACAGATCGTGGATTACATGACAAATGAGGCAAATAAAATAACTAAAACAGTCTCGAATTATGTTTTGGATAAGTGGATTGATATGGAGACGGTGACTACAGCATTAATAATCGACAATGAAAGATTGAAAGCTAGAACTAATGAATTACAAGTTAAGGCTTCATTAATAGATGACGTTGTTAAAGGTCAAACACTAGTAGAAAAAACTATGACGTATGCCGATAAACTTAAATCGGGCAGTATGGAGGAAGATAGGAGTAGATCATTTGAAATTTATAACAAGGTGCTAACTCAAAAAAAGATTTTGGACGACACAGGGTGTAAAAAGCAAAATATTATGGTAATAAGAGCAGGTGAGAATTCCAGTTTGCAAAATAGTCAGGAGGTAAGGGAGGCAGTAGTTCATACCCTTAAAAATGATTATAAGGAGATTAAAATACGTAAAATGCGGCCAATTCGAAATAAGGGGGTTGTTCTGGAATTTGAAGAAAAGAGTGATATTGATAAATTCTCTAAATCAGAACTGCTAAATACAGCTGGGGTAATTTATGATAAACTAAAATTGAATGACCCTACAGTATTAATTTATGACGTTCCGAGAGAGTTAACCAAGGAGGACATTGTAGAGGATCTCTACTGTAAAAATTGAAAGCAGCACGGTTTTGAAAGAGATGAAGTGTTACAGGGGGTAACTTTCCGATTTCAATCAGGAGTTAAAGCAAAAACTACAAATTGGATAATTGGTTTTTTTCCGAGTTTATTAAGGTGTATTTTATATAAAGATAGGATATTTTTGGACTTCTCCTCGTATAGATTTGTAAGGTTTACTATTGTATCACAATGCTTTAAATGTCTAGGTTATGGGCACACTGCACAGTACTGTCAACATAAGACTGTCGTGTGGCCATTGTTCAGAAAATGGACATGTTTATGCTGATTGTTTATTAAGAGATCAACCGGCCAAATGTGTTAACTGCAAGAGAAGAAAAAAAGATTGTAATCATTCGGTACGGGACAAGAATTGTCCTGAGTACCAGAGGGCTGTTGAAATATCTAATTTGAATACTAACAATGAGTAATTTAAATCGTAGGGAAGATAGTGGGAGGATTTCTGAGCACATGGGAACATTGAAAATTATGCAGATAAACTGTCAACATTCTCAAATAGTAATGGATGAAGTTAGAGTGGTTATGAATGAGAGTCAGTATGACATAATATGTATGCAAGAACCATATTATGTCCGCCAAGTTTGTCAAGGAGGATGTAAAGTAGCAAGGATTCCACTTTCTTCCCGAATTATACAGTCCAGTAGTGATAGACCTAAGTCAGCTATTATAATTAATAACACTGATATAACTCTTACTAAAATGACAACTTTCTGCACTCAAAACAATAAGTGTGTTCAGCTCACTTTTTGTGGTTTCTCATTCTATTTAATGTCTTTATACTACCCCCCTTGGCAAGACATTTTAGAAACAGTCCATTATATAGAAGGTTTTCTGAGTGTTACTGCAAATTCTAACCTAATGATTGCTATGGATGCAAATGCGAAGTCTTTGCTCTGGCACAGTGGTTTTACCGACAACAGAGCTAGATTTATTGGAAGAAATTATATTTACATTCAATCTTAATGTTCACAATGTTCAGGGCATGCCATATACCTTTTCAACTGTGTACGGACAATCAAACATAGATATTACGTTATCTACAACTAGTACCTGTAATAAAGTCGTTGGTTGGAAAATTCTTACTGAGGCGACGCAGAGTGACCACAGAGCAATACATTTTATTATCAAGTTTGACAGGTCATTTGTTAATTCTCACAGTATGCAAAATATAAACAGATTTTCAATTAAAACAATGAATTGACTGTGTCACCTGATTAACTGTGTCCATTCAGTTATATCTGACATTGTTCCTCAATCCCATCTTACCGCACGCTCTACCTACCCGCACTGGTATAACAGTGAACTAATACGTAAAATTAAATCCAAAGAATTCTACAGAAACAAGTATAAGCAAACAGGTGACAGTCAATACTATGAAATATTCAGCCAACTCCGCAAAGAAGTGAAAACTCTCATATTAAACTCCTACAACATGTATACAGAGTCAGTTCAGGATAGTCTGCTTACTCACAGAGATATCAAACCATTCTGGAATTTCATGAAGCATAAGAACATTACCAGTAGAAAGTTACAACACCGTAACGCAGATGGAATTCTCTTATCTGACGAATTCAGTATTGCTCAAGAGTTTGCCAAACACTTTTCCAGAATTCAAACAAATGATACATTGAGACCTGCCTCATTCACACCTGTTAAAGATGATATCCTCATTAATCTCTTTATCACTGATGAAGATTTAAATTCGGCATTAAAAAGCATGAGAAATGACTATACTAGAGGCCCAGATGACATTCCAGGCTTATTTTGGAAAAGGACTGTCACTACATTGAAACCCCTCATACTGCGGATCTTCAACCTGTCTCTCAGGCTGGAGAAGTATCCTAAGCACTTTAAGCAGGTCAATATAGTTCCTATTTTCAAAAAAGGTGATAAAAATGACGTATGCGATTACAGACCCATAACCTTGCAAAACAGCCTGGCTAAACTCTTCGACACAGCAGTGCACAAACATCTCTTCGAATTCTTCAAGCCTTTCATCGATCAGAATCAACATGGTTTCTGCAGTGGCAAGTCAGTAGTCACAAATTTACTTCCTTTCTGGCAATACACCTCTGAAGCTCTTGATAACCACCTTCAAGTTGATGCAGGCTACACAGACATATCTAAGGCATTTGATAAAGTCCCGCACGAACAACTTCTGGAAAAACTTAAGCTATATGGTATTCGTGACCCTTTGCTCTCCTGGCTACGCAGCTATATTACCCATCGTTGCTTGAGCGTTATCATCAATCAAGTGAACTCAGACTGTTTTCTACCAATAAGAGGAGTACCACAAGGCTCCCAATTAGGTCCCCTTCTCTTCATTGTTTTCGTAAATGATCTTCCTTCGTTCATCTATACCTCCAATGTTTAAGTTGCTCTCTATGCAGATGATCTTAAGATCTACTCAGCAGTGAAGGAGACTACCGATTCTCAACAGCTTCAATGTGCTCTCAATAAATGCTCTCTGTGGCTATCTCTGAATGGCTTGTCTGCTAACCCCTCGAAGTGCAAAGTAATCTCTTTCTCATCTTGCAGATCTCCACAACTAATGAATACGGAGTACACTGTTAACTCTGTGATCATCGAAAGGTGTGACCAAGTTAACGACTTAGGGATTCTCTTTTCCAGCAGTGCTAAATTCGATGCCCATGTCCTTAAAATCACCAGCAAAGCATTCAAAACACTGGGATTCATCAAACGGAACACATACAAGTTCAAAAACTACAGATATGCGGTTATCCTTTATAAAACTATTGTTCTGCCAATCCTTGAATTCAGTTCACCCATCTGGAATCCTCACACAAACACTTTAACTAACAAAATTGAAGCAGTCCAAAAAAACTTTGTCCGTTACCTTACGTACCGCAATCCTCTATTCTATCACTCAGTGTATTATGAATCGCTGTGTGATTACTTTCATCTGAGGCCTCTGTGCACTAGAAGAGTTACTGCTGACATCGCCCTTCTAGCCAAAGTAATCACTGGAATTTACGAAGCATCTGATATCCTGAGTAAAATAAACTTCAATGCTCCTTGTAGACAAGTCAGGAACCTTACACCGTTTCGCCTTGACTCTGCCAACACGGACTTAATGAAGTTCAGTTCACTGAACAGAATCAGCAAATGACTCTCGCATTGACTTCTTTGACAACTCCCAATCACTGATGAACTCCATCCACAAGTTTGCCTCTTCACTTAAACTGCAAAGTGACTAGCTCACATCTAATTATTGTAGCTTATTATTTGTTATATTATTTTTCTATTCTCTCACGGATTAATTATTACTTGTTTTACCGGTAACTTAACTTAATACAATCCTCTTTTGTACATATGCTTTTATTGTTTGAATCTATATCAATGTTTATCGTCCTGTTGGATTTCATATCATTGTTATTATGTTTATTGATCTGATCTCAGATACACTGTTAATGGTTACCTGTTGTGTATCTTGTTATTAATAAAATAAAATAAAAATAAAATAAAATTGGGCAAAGTTTAGGCAAGCCTTGCGTATAGAATTTGAGGGAGACACTGGAACTCAATTGAATGTTTTAAATGCTTTGGAATACTCCTCATATATTCAGAATGCTTTGTATATAGTAACATCTTATGCATGTAAGAGGGAAAAAATGGGAAAAAATATAGTTCCTTGGTGGTCTGAGGAATTAGCGTCTCTTCGTAGACAAGTCAATTCTGCAAGAAGAGATTATCAAAGAAGACGATCGTTGCCAGCTCAGGAAGTCGAATGGTTTAGAACCAATTACAAAAATAAAAAGAAACTATACTGTAAAGTACAGTAATTAGGCAGCATAAGACTCAATCGTGGCAGAATTTTGTAAAAGAAACAGGAAATAGGGAGCCGTGGGGTTTATTGTACAAAATGTCTCGCAATAAAGTTCCCCTAGGAGATATATTTTACACTGTAGAGGATATGTTACATGAACCTACATTAGATTGGTTTTCTTCAGTTGCTGCAATAGTGAACAGCCTTTATAAGTGTGATGATATCGGACAAGACACTGCTGATCAGCTTAGAATAAGAATGGAAAACAGTTTATATAATTCATCTGTTGAAACTGAGCTGTTTAATATGATTGAGTTACAATTAGTTATGAAACAAGTTCGGTTAAATAAATGTCCTGGTTGGGATTTAGTAGAAAATACAGTAATAGTTAAGATGTTTGAAATTTATCCTGAAATATTGTTGAATATGTTTAACAAATGCTTTTTAGAATCAGTTTTTCCAGAAATATGGAAGTTTGCAATTTTAAAGATGATCCTGAAACCAGGGAAGAATCCTTCTGAGCCAAGAGCATACCGGCCGATATCTTTATTAGCTAACCTAGGGAAGATATATGAGAGACTTTTAGCCATAAGATTAGATGAATTATTAAAAATTAATTGTACAGTTGAAACAAATCAATATGGATTTAAACAGGGAAAATCTGCTGAAGACGCTATATATGACTTAGTTCATTATTGTGATACTGCTACTGATAAATATGTTATGGCAGTGTTCATAGACTTCGAGGGGGCGTTTGACTCACTGTGGTGGGAGAGTGTATTAAATGTGTTAGTAAAGATGAGTTGTTCATTTTATTATTTTTTTTATTTATTTATTTTTTTTTAGTTATTTTTGATATTAACCCTTTTTTTTTTTTTTTCTTGTACTCGGGATTGGGCACCCTGAGTGCTGGATTTGCTGGCATCCACTGGTATGGCACACCCACCGGTGGATGCGGGACTTTGTGCTATAGCACAGACTATTGGAACAAGCCCGGCTTTACATGACGTCGAACATGCACCGGGAATTGGCTGTCCAGGAGGCCCAAGGACAGCTGCTCCCTGGTGGCAAAAGGGCCTGGCATGGATAACACATACTGCAGTATTTTAGTAAAGTGTAAAGTGTGTTTAGGGTCAAGCGGCACCAGGGGTTGCCCCATCTCCGCGTAGTTTACATTGTGGGTGAACCAGTTGACTGGAAAAGCCCGAGATTTAAAAGTGTATGGACTTTGTATATGTGTGATGCCTTGTACCGTTGTTCATCTGGTCATTTAGCCGTCAGACCCTTACTGACGCCCGACGTTGTCCCACTTTCGCCCCGTGGAGGCAAACCAGGTACTCACTAGTATATAGTTCACTCTGGCAGGTCCTGCCACCTAATTTCCTGAGATTTCAGTGGCTAGGACTTAAAATAAAAAAAAATCGCATATGCGTCGCGGGAAGCGCTAGGAGAAGTCCAAAATATTGGGCAAAATTAATTTCGATTGGTGATTTTAGATTGTGTGGGGCGTGTTCACGTTGCTGTCAGATAGAGTGGGATGAAGGCTGAAGACTGGGGGAAGATAGACAGAAATTTGGAGCCGAAAGGGAAGGCAACTCCAGTTTACAGTGGGGCATACCCATGCCCCACCAAAGGGAAGAAATAGGGTGCCAGGGTGCGGAGGGGGCAGCAAACTATCTCCTCCCCACCCTGCCAGGAAGAGGTGAGATAGTATGCCAGACAAGGGAGCCGACTCAGGTTGCCAATGTGGCCTGTGTGCATGGGTGGAAGCAAACCAGACCGCAGGGTCAAGTCCGCACCATTCAGAAAACTTAAGGCCCAGCGGAGGCGATCCAATGTTGGTTAAGCTGAATAAGTTGTGCAAAATGTCATAGTTGGGAGTCATTCATGGGACTGTTGTCCTGTCCGGTAGTCAATGTTCTGGGAAGTGGAGATTTGTCACTTCTCAGAAGAGTTCCAGTTTTGTCCTGCATGAAGGATCAAGCAGTCAAACCTGACGTCTGGTTGGGGGGTCTCTGAGAAGCTTTGTTTGACACGTCTATTCGAAGTTTGCAGGCAGAGTAATGGTCAATCGTCTGGCATACAGGTTCTGGGCAAACTTGGTGAATGCTATATATGAGGCTTCATCTTCAAGTAAGTAGTGTTCCCGGTTTTTGGGATTAAGGCGCACTTGGATGATTAATTCAACACGAAGATCTTCATAAAGTTCGCAGTCATACATCTGGTGTCCCCAGGTCTCCACAGAGCCACATGCACACATTGGGTTGTTTTCGAGTCCGAAAAGGTGTAATTTGTGGCGGATCGCTCCATGTCCTGTTAGGAGATACGTGCTGTACAATCCAGGGCAAAACCATGCCGGATACTGTGGATATATTTGTTGTAGATCGGTGAGGAACCTCCGCGTGACTTCCCCTTTTGTGGAGGTCGTTCAGCGCTGCTGCCATATTGATCGCAAATAGATCTGGAGTCTTTTCTTCTCCACTGTCCGATTTGCAGTTGGGTCTGTGGTGTGATCCTGGAAGGTAGTTGGATTTCCGCGTCTAAGCTGCTGTAACATGCCTAGGCGAATCATTTCATAGTGTAAAGTGTAAAGTGTAAAGTGTATTGATGTCTAACGGCACCAGGGATTTCTCCCATCTCCGCGTTGCTTTCATTGTAGGTGTACCAGTTCACTGGGAAGGCCAGAGATTTAAAAGTGTGTGGATTTTGTATATGTGTAATGTTGTGTATCGCTGTTCATCTGGCCGTTTAGCCGCTGGACCCCTACTGAGGCCCAACGTTGTCCACACTTGGCCTCGTGGAGGCAGACCAGGTACACAGAATGAAATTTTACTCTGGCAGGCCCTGCCACCTAATTTCCTGAGATTTCAGTGGCTAGGGCCAAAAAAAAAAAAAAACTCGGTAGGGGTGAGCGCTGGAATTAGAAAAGCCAATTGAGGTGTATGCGATTTAATTTGGACGAAGTTAAGTTTTTGCAGTTTGTGTGGGGTTATACGCTGGCGTATTAGGCAGAGTAGGGGGGGAGACTGAAGGCTGGGGGGAAAAGACAGAAGTATGGGGACGATAGAGAAGACGACCCCAGGATTTTCAGTGAGGCAGGCCCAAGCCCCACCAGGAGAAGAATCAGGGTTGGCAGAGGTGGGAGGAGACAAGACTGTCTCCTCCTCCCCACCAGGGGAAAGCGAGTAAAGGTACCAGGCAAGGGAGCCTGGTACTGATCGCCATCAGGCATTGACAGTTGTGAGCACGTGCGGGTCCAAGCGATCTGAACCGGATCTTCTTTGGTGTTCTTTTTCAATGTGGGAGTCAGATCCCAGTCGCAGGGTCATACATGAATCAAGTCCTGTGTCAGGTTGTCTCTGGTTCAGACGTAGGTCTTCCTGGTTGTCAGTTCTCTCGTGAACAAGGCTAAATGATGGTCATGTTCGTGGGTTATTTGGTACAGTTTTCTTGTGTATTCCGGTTTTCTCTAGTCCTGGTTTTGGGCTTCATCATCAGCTTCTGGGTGCTGTGCATGGTGGTTTGCTATAAGTGCTCGCCTTCTAGCAAAGAGTTTCTGTGCAAAAATGGTAAGGGCTTTGTATTCTTGTTCCGAGTCGAGAAGATGCTGTTCCATGTTCTGCGGGAAGTAGGTGATAGCAGTGGTGAGCCTGCATCGCAGGTCTTCATACTGGTCGCAGTCATACATGAGATGTTGCCATGTCTCCTCGTGGCCACAGAGGCAACGGGGATCCTCAGTGATTCGGAAGCTAGATAGTTTTGCATTAAATGGCCCGTGCCCCGTGAGCAGAAAGGTGACGTGGAGTCCTGGTTGAAATCAACTCGGGGGTTTTGGAAAGACTCTGTTAACGCTAGGGAGGAACTTCTTGGTGATTTCACCTTTAGTGGATTCTGTCCACCGATTCTGCCATTCCTGTCGGAGGTGGTCGAGAAGTCTGGTTTTTTCAAGTTTCCTGTTGTTGGCGAGATCCAACGTGAAGTTCAGGATAGTGCATGGTATTTCTTTTGCCATATTATATGTCAGGGCGCATCTGATGATTTCCAAGTACAGCGGGAGGACTCCGGCCAGAATCTGGAGTGCGTGCGTGCTGACTGTGGAGACAGCTCGTGTGATTGTCAGAATTATTGACCGCTGGATGCTGTCCAAGGTTCTTCTATTTACCACTGTGGTTACCTTTTTGTACCAAACTGGTGAAGCATATGTGATGACCGGGATGAAGGTAGATTTGTAGTAGAGGGACAGGGTCCGCTTGTTTAGCCCCCAGTCCCTCCTGGTCACTCTTGCAACCAATGCAGAATATTTCCGTATCTTTTGTTTAATGTACTTTAGATGGGGCTGAAAAGACAGATTTTTGTCAATGATGATTCCGAGATATTTGATTTCTGTAGCAAGTTTAATTGTGGTGCCTTGGATTTTCACTTGCGGTGGTCTGGCAAGGTCGAGTCTGCCCTTCAGGAGTACCGAGCAGGTCTTACTTGGAGAAATCCGCAGGCAATGGATTGTAGCCCAGTTTTGCAAAATTCCTATCGCGTGGTTGGCTTTTTCTTCGATCTGCGCTCGTGAGTTAGCAGCAACAGTTATTATCAAATCATCGGCGAAAGCCTGGGCGCCGACTTCGCCAATATCAAGGGCCAGGAATTCATCTAAAATCATATTCCATAACAGGGGTCCTAGGACAGAGCCCTGCGGGCACCCCCTGTGGATTTGTCTAGTTAGCTTCCTATACGGTGCATGTACTTCGATCGTTCTCTGTGTTAGGTAACTCCTGATTGTGTTATACAGGTTTAGGGGCACTCCAGCCCGCCTAAGTCTCGCGAGGACGCTCGGCCACCAGATGGCCTCAAACGCCCCCGCGAAGTCAATACTGATAACTAGAAAATATTTGGTAGTACAGGCTTCTACTTTATCCAGCAGTGTCTTGAGAGCTTCGATCGTGGATAGGCCAGGTTTGAATCCAAATTGCATTGTGTTTGTTAGGTTTGCCCCTTCGTAATAGTGGAGTAGCCTCTTGTGCAGCATTCTCTCGAATAGTTTGCTTACAACTGGGAGTAGGGCGATCGGACGGTAAGACTCTGGTTTTTCTGGCTGCTTTGATGGATTTTTCAATTTAAGTTTGATGTTGGCAATTTTCCAGTCATTAGGAAAGGTTCCTTCTTTGAGGCAGGTGTTATATAGCGTGAGTAACAGATCCGGGGTGTATTCCACCGTTTTCTTCACAATTTCCGGTTCAATTAGGTCTGAGCCAGGGCATTTTTTACTTCTGATTTGCATGGCGGCCGCATGCAGCTCATCCACAGTGAAGGGTGTTTCTTGTTGGTCAGTGAAGTATGAGTCATTTTCTTGACAGATCCGCAGTTGTTCTGGGAGGGTAGGAGTTACCTGTTCCAGGAAGATGGTGTTTAGGATATTGGTCACCGAGTCATCCCACGTAGTGGTCAGGGTACCCAGCGGGGTCATTGTTGCTTCTGCGACTTCTCCTCTGGAGTGTCTGTTAGTGGCTACTTTATAAACAACTCCCCAGGGGTTAGCGTTCCCTGCTGTGGAAACAAGATTTTCCCAGGTTTTGCGCTTGGTGTCCTTTATTAATTTTGTGTATCGATTCCTTGCGTCTTTATACCTATCCCTCATGGCCGCGACCTCAGCGACCGGCCAAGATCGCCGGGCCCGTTGGAAGTCCTTTCGTCGTCTCATTACTTCATTTCTCAGGTTTTCAATGTCGGGGGTCCACCAGGGCATGGTGCCTGGCTTTGGGATTTTCCTTTTCATTGCCTGTTCGCTAGCTTTTATGATGATTTCAGTTACTTTTCTTTGCAGGTCATTTGCCTCTCTGGGTCGGCTCGCAGTCTGGTAGTGCTCCCTAACCTCAGCAGTGAGTTTTTCCTTGAAAGTTTCCCAATTTGCCTTATTAACTGCGAAGCGGTTTAGTGATGTTTTTGTCATCGGGGTTCTACTGAGTTGGTTCTGTATCTGGTATGTAATCACTCTGTGGTCGGAAGTGGTCCAGGAGTCTTGGACCGTCCAGTGTTTAGTATATCGGGCGACGTTCGCAGTTGCGAGTGATACATCTATTGTGGCCTCCCACAGAGTGTTACAGAAAGTTGGCAGCTGGTGTGGCAAGTTGAGGATCTCAAATGTAGTGTTTGCCAGGTGATCTTCCAGGATCTGGCCATTTCTCGTGGCTCTCCTGTCTGGCGTCATGCTGTGCCAGGCCGGGGAGCAGCAGTTTACATCTGCCCCTATGATGATCCTCTGATTAGGCAATGTGTCCAAGAGGGTCTGAAGATATCTAGTTGCGAGGGTTATTTCCTCTCCTGGCCTGCAGTACAGGGACACCACAAAGAAAGCGCCCAATGGGGAGATAATATGGGCACAAGCAGCCCAGGCCGTGCATAGTTGAGATATTCGCGTTACTGTAATGGCTGGGTTTCGGATAATGATGGCTGCCCAGGGGGTATCTTCGTCAGTTTGGACGATCTTGTAATTGGCTGGATAACCTCGTACTTTTTTAACATGCGTGTACGGTTCCTGAAGGATCAGTATGTCTGTGTTTTCCTCGTCGGCTTTCTTTCGAAGTTGCTCGACCACTGCTCGAGCTCGTTGTGCATTGACTTGCATGATTTTTAGCAGAGCTGTATTGTAGTGCTTAGGCCTAGTCCCCATAATTTATTCTTTGTTGGTAAAGACTCTTTGTTTTGAGATAGGTAGGGCATTTGGGGTCTCTGATTGAGTGGTTATGCTCCAGTCTGAGTGCTTTGCAGTTTACGCAGGTCGGTGGTTTAGCCCTGTTCGGACAGTTGTTATAGTCATGCCCTTTTTCTGAGCAGTGGCCACAGTTGGTAGCAACCTGGGTGCATGTATGGGAGGTGTGGCCATAACGACAGCATCTATAGCATTTGGGCACGGCCACGCGCTCCTGGAAGCGATGACTTCCCCATTCTATGTAGATCCTGGATTGATATTTCAGTGTTTGCCAGGCGGCCGGCGCAATCTCTACAACCCAGTTTTTGTTAGTCCCGGTCTTCGATTTCGTTGAGTACTTCGGCTGTACCACAGCCTGAGGTTCCTGATCTGGCAGTGCTCCTGACAGGTTCCTGGTGTATATTTCCTGTATTAGGATTTGTGGGGTGACTCCTTTGTCTACATTAAAGATAATAATTGATGGTCCTTTCCGCTTTGGTGGCTCTGCAGTCAGACCCATGGTAGTTATCTTGGTGTTGGTCAGGATATTCTCCATGTCTTTCTCTGTCTCCGTTTCTATGACAATACCTACATTTCTTGTCTTTCTTATTGCCTTAATCTTGGTAGTTTTGAAGTCATCTTTGAGGTTCGACATAACTTTGTTTTTCAGCTCTTCACTGGTCAGGGTTTCGCTGGTCTCTGTAGGTCTTATCACTACCACATTTGGGGTTTTTATCAGTGGGGGTTTCCTTGGTTGGGCACTCATGACTGTAGTGTTTGCAGTGTTTGAGTTCCTCAGCGCTTGTGCGTATGTGGGAGCACGCTGTAGCATTTGGTTTGTCCCACATTATAGGTATGCCTCCAGTTTTGTCGAAGCTTTTTCCCTTGCCTTGTCAGTCTGGAGGAGCATGGTCTCCAGTTTTGTCCAGAGGGACACTATCTGCCCCCTGACCCCAGTTGTGACCCTGTTCAATTGGTCTTTGAAGATATCTTACAGGGCAGTTCTAAGTGTCAGGGTTCTTTCCAGGACAGTGCCCTCAGGGAGAGTAGGATCCAGAGGGTTGTCCTGTTGCTTTGGGTCGTTGCTTTGGTGGGGTTGCATGCTGTTTCCATCCTGTGCATCCCTGTGCTCTGTTTGGCTCCTAGTCTCTATATTGAACTTCGGCACCGTTTTTTTATTCTTTTTCTGAATAATTGGTGTGTCTTCTATGTTATTCGTATCATTATCCTGCTCGGGCTGCCTTCGCTCATTCGGCTCGACCGTGTTTTCGGTTTGTTTTCCACTCATCGTCAATATATATGGTAGTTTAGTTGACGCCGATCACAAAAATTATAGTTATTTCGGTGCAGGAGCACGGAAGAAAAGTTGTAGCTCGCCCATGCAATGACTATTGGTAGGGAGGGAGGGGGAGAACTTGAAGGCACATTTACTTATTTACTTCACTACGTTGTTTACAAGGTCATAGAGTGAGGGAGCACAATCCTACGCTATAGTAGCACACAGGGGGGAACTAATCCCCAGTCTATAAGTGTGATTCAGGCGTGGTGACAGTATGTTGTCACGTGGTCACTCTCTCCAATTCTAAGACAATGGCGCTTTTAACGGCAGACCCATTGTCGTTAGCGTTGGATAAATAACGCAAACAGAATCTCACTTCTTCCCAAAGAAAGTTAAAACAAAACTCACCGAAGTGTTCCAGTTCCTTAATGGCTTTGATTCAACACAAATCCAGAGTTTGGCGCTAACTTTAAACTAGTAAATCAGGTCACAATTTACGGAGCTGTCACACACACGTGCACGCTTGGAAGCGGCCATGAACGGGTGTGTTAATAGTATGTGAGGTCCATTGAACAGGGATTATTTCCTCACAGAGACAATAGGTGGAGATAGGCATATGCCTAGGGGCCGCCATAAACAGGGAACATACATACATAATCCTTTAGAGTCTGCGCGTGTACCACAGTGGTATCGTCACCGTCGAACCCAGGCGTTTTCCACACCGGGTGGAAAAGGCCTGGGTTCGAATCCCGTCGATGACGTGAGGAACTTTAATGGGCTTTTTTTACTCCGTGGCTGAGTTAGTTGGTCTCAGGCGTAGATAGCAAGGTTTTTCTCCCCAGTAACTGGGGTTTTTTCGTCCAGCAAAACAGGCAAATCAACCATAGAACATACGTAATTTGCAGACACAAATACGGGTTAATGTATTTAATTACGGGCAACCCTAAAATAATAATAATAATAATAATAATAATAAATAATAATAATTCTTTTAGACTGGAGATGAACTTTGGGTGTTCGTGAGTGAAGGCTGCCTTATCTTGTGATCCCAAAGTTTACAGTATTTTCATGTGTTTATTATGCGAGTTAGACAAACTTTTTTGTATAGTGACCTGACTGATTATACTGTGCACCTCCTGTGGAAGTTTGTGTCCCTAAACTTTTAGGTAATTATGATTTTTTTCATGATCTGTGTCTTACATACAGGGTGTTTCAGTTAAACGTTTCAGAACTTCTAAGAGGGGTAGGGTACATCCTGACAACTCGAAATCATATAGCAATGTGGGGTCGGAAATGCTTTCCTGAAGCGGTGTTGTACACAGAAGCACCATAAAGAAAAGAGACCGTAAGTGAGAAATCGTTTTAATAATACATGAAAAGAAGCAAAAGGTACATGGATTAAAGTAAGTGTTCGAAGTTTCTTCCACGGGCTACAATGCACGCCTCACATCTCCGACGCATGGACATCCGAACATTCTGGAATACTCCAGGCGAATTTCGAATTTCTTCGGCAGCTACTGCGATTCTTGCAACCAGCTCCTCAGCATTGTCAACAGGGGTGTCATAAACTAGCGATTTCATATGACCCCAGAAATAAAAATCAAGACATGATAGGTCGGGTGACCGAGCAGGCCAACGCACGGGACCACCACGTCCGATCCACTGTTGACCAAATGTGACATCCAGGTAGTTACGAACATCTCCGCTATAATCGGCAGGGGCTCCATCGTGTTGGAACCACATTGTCTGTTGCGTCGATGCAGAAATCTGTTCATCTCTCAAAAGTTGTGGCAATACTTGCTGCAGAAAGATCAAGTAGATAGGTCCGGTTAGACCTATCTACTTGATAATCCATGTACCTTTTGCTTCTTTTCATGTATTATTAAAACGATTTCTCACTTACGGTCTCTTTTCTTTGAATGGTGCTTCTGTGTACAACACCGCTTCAGGAAAGCATTTCCGACCCCACATTGCTATATGATTTCGAGTTGTCAGGATGTACCCTACCCCTCTTAGAAGTTCTGAAGCGTTTAACTGAAACACCCTGTATACAGTACATATTCATTTTTACCGTCTTTGCTTGTTTGAAGGCCGGAATTTATACTTCCGCATTTGCTGACCTTCACTGCTCGCCAACTCCACCTCTGCCTTCGGGCTATATGACAAGGTCAAGCAGTCCCACCACGTTGTGTGTTTGCCATCAGTTAATCACTTCAAATGTGCAAATTTTACAATTCTGACCTATTTTTGGCACCAGTCTGGCCTGCGCATCATGCTGCTAACCTGACTAATTGCTTCAAGACTGTTATTCCTTGCTTCTTCTCTTCACCGGATACTGCTTCCTCGACGTAAAAAAGAGGAAAATAAAATAACTGTTGTGTGCCATTAACTGAGTGTTTACAGAAAGTAAACAGACGATTTTCAGGAACATGTGTGTTTTTTTTAGACAACGTACAGCCCAGAACTAGACTTATAGAATTATTATTGATTCAGTTTGATTTATATTGATTGTGCAAATAATGACGTCTAATGACAGCTCCTCTTCATCCGGTGAGGATGAATCTGAAAATTTTCCTTCTCTTCCACCTAAGGCGCCACGGAGGACTCCCCACCCTTCACATAAGAAAAAAAAGAATAAGAGCAAGAAGAAACTGAAGCTCCTTTTGTCCCGGTGTGAGACTGCTGCTTCTGCAGATGAACAAGTTAAGCTAAAGTCTTTAGAGGCAGTGGAAAGTCCTCCTGGACGCCCTGATGCTGACTCTCCTGGTATCAACTTTGTTGCTTCCAAGGATACCCCTCCAGCTACTCCTGTTGCGGCATCTGTTTTGGACCGCACATTTGCTTCTGGCCTCAGTTCTTCCTCCAGGCTAGGAATTCCTTCCTATTCTGGAATTGCAGAAAATAAGAGTCTTGAGAATGCTCCACAGCGTCACCAAATCATCTGCATAAAGAACTGATATCTTTTATAAATTGCAATGCAAACGGATTCACAGAAACAGCAGCGAACTACATCCATGACCTGTGGTCAAGTCTGGAGATAATTGCCACGGAGCTGCTAATCGACAACGAGAAGCTACGCGCCGTCAACGATGAGCTACGATCCAGAGCGATCATCCTCGAAAAAGTCTTTGACACTTTCACTATAAAACGACCTACATCTTCATATATCCCAGATCCCACTCCATCATTTGCAGAATCTCTGAGGAAGGGCATCTCCCCACTTTCTTGTGGTTCCAACAAATCTTCCACATCCTCGGCTCCAAACAGTCTTCAACTTGGTCCCAAAACCCAACCACCACAGAATGTCCTTCTCCTGAGAACCAATGACACCAGGGAACTGAAAACTAGCCATGACGTGAAGGAATTTGTATCCAAAACGCTCAAAAGCGATTTCATGATGGTTAAAGTAAAATCCCTCAGAGCGATAAGAAATAGCGGAGTCATCGTGGAAACCGCGTCCAAGCAAGATCTCAATACTATGTCCTCCTCTGAGTCACTCTCTGCTGCTGGTGTCGCCACTTCTGCTCCAAAAAGATCAGATCCTGCCATTATATTCTATGGCGTTCCCAAAAACTACGCAAATGAGGACTTCTTAGAGGACCTTTACTTTAAGAATCTCATTGATTTAGGGTTCTCATACGAGGAAATAAAGGAGGGCACTACGTTACGGTTCAACACCAAATCAAACTCATCCTCGACTTATCATATGGTGATCAGCTTTACACCAAAGATTTATAAAGAAGTACTGTCCCGTTCTAGATGAGCAGAAAACCCACTACACTATTATAATGGGGGACTTCAATGCTAAGGTTGGAAAAAGGCAAAACAGCGCAGAAAGAGGAACTATAGGAAATTGTGGAATTGGTGAAAGAAATAAAAGAGGTGAAAGACTTGTGGAATTTGCAGAATCTCAAGGACTGTCAGTAATGAACACTTTTTTCAAGAAAAGGGTGAACATAAAGTGGACATGGAAGAGTCCAAACGGATTAACAACTAATGAAATCGACTTCATCCTCACTAACAGAAGATATATTGTGAATGATGTTACCGTCCTGAATAAGATAAATGTTGGAAGTGATCACAGAATGGTAAGATGTACACTTGATATAGATGTAGGAAAGGAAAAAACTGACTCGAGTAAATAATACTCGAGATAAGCAGTATGTACTGGAACTTAAGAACAAGTTTAGCTTCTGCAGAC
Source organism: Mastigoproctus giganteus (assembly GCF_048544385.1). NCBI lineage: Eukaryota > Metazoa > Arthropoda > Arachnida > Uropygi > Thelyphonidae > Mastigoproctus > Mastigoproctus giganteus. The sequence goes on from NC_143575.1 coordinate 225,796,335, forward strand.
TGCTCTGGAACAAGATATCGACGAGGTATATTACAACTTTCTGAAAGTGATAAAGCCCAAGAAACCTATAGGGAAACAGAAATCCAAAGAAGAAAAAAATTAGTCAAGAAACACTTGTCATGATGAACCGAAGACGACAAATGAAGAGCAAGAAAAACACTGACAGGGAGAAAATTGAGTATACTGAGTTATGCAAAGCCATTAGAAAGAGACTCAGAGAGGACATAAGAAGATTTAACGCAAGAAAAGTAGAACAAGCATTAAGGGAAAACAAAGGATTTAAATCAGCAGTCATGAGCAGTAATACAAAAAGACAAATGATACTGAAACTGAAGAATAGCGATGGTGTACTTATAAACAGCAGAGAAGGCATAATTCAAATAACAGAAGACTACTATAGAGAATTATACAAGAAGCGAGGGAATGATTCCAGCAGTGGGGAAGATGGATCGCAAATTAGCAACACATTCGACATACCCGATATTCTTCCTGATGAGGTAGAACATGCATTGAAGAAAATCAAGAATCAGAAAGCCCCGGGGGAAGATGAAGTTACTATAGAGTTGTTAAAATTGGGAGGAAGAGACATGCACAAAAACTGGCAAGACTCTTCACAAAATGCATTAGAAAAGGTGTGACGCCTAAGCAGTGGAATAATGCAATCAGAGTTTGGCTGCATAAGAAAGGAGATAATCAAAAATTGGAAATTAAAGACCAATTAGCATGTTATCCCACATCTACAAGTTGTTCACAAGGGTCATTACTAACAGATTAGAAAGGATACTTAATGAGAATCAACCGAAAGAGCAAACTGGCTTTAGGACAGGATTCTCAACTATGGATTACCTTCACATAATATCACAGCTAATGGAGAAACAAAATGAATATAAAACGCCATTATGCCTGGAATTTGTGGATAATGAAAAGGCATTTGACTCCATACAGCATAAGGCAATGTTTCGGGCACTGGAAAGACAAGGCATAGACACCCCATACATTTTAATTTTGAAGAAAATATATGAGAGTGCTACCTCCTTTATTAGACTAGACAAAGACAGTAGCAAATTTAAAATCGAGAAAGGAGTTCGACAAGGAGACACAATATCTCCGAAGCTGTTTACTGCTGCCCTTGAGCAAGCTTTCAGAAGATTAGACTGGTCGCAGAAAGGAGTCAATGTGAATGGAGAGTACCTAAACCATTTACGATTTGCAGATGACATTGTGGTCATAAGCCACGATCCCAAAGAATTAGAGGAAAATCTTAATCAGTTATGCACAGCTAGTAAGGATTTTGGACTAAAGATGAATATGGCTAAAACAAAAGTAATGATGAACAAGTATGCCACGGAAAGGGAAATAATTATTGAAGGAGCAGTAATTGAAAAGGTGGAGTCAATACTTATCTGGGACAAGTTATTAGCTGTAATAATGATAAATGGCTGGAAGTCAAGAGAAGAATAAATTTTGGATGGATAGCATTCAGGAAATATAGTCACATACTGAAGAGCAATATCCCAGTTTGTCTGAAACGTAAAATAATGAACCAATGTATACTCCCCACCATGACTTATGGAAGTGAAACTTGGGCACTCACCAAAAGAATGGAAGAGAAGCTGAGAACTACACAGCGAAGAATGGAACGAATCATATTGGGAATCAGACTGTTAGATAAGAAGAGAAACACATGGATTAGGCAACAAACTCAAGTAAAGGACATTCTTATCAAAACTAAAGAACTAAAATGGTCTTGGGCAGGACACATAGCTCGAAGACATGATGACAGATGGACTAAGAAAATAACAGAATGGTACCCAAGAGGAGCTAGAAGAAAACCTGGAAGACAAAGGCGGAGATGGATAGATGAAATTCATGAGTTTTTGGGTAGTAAATGGATGGCCAGTGCTCAAAATAGAAGGAACTGGAAAATTGCTGGAGAGGCCTTCATCCTGCAGTGGATTGAAAATGGCTGATGATAATGACTGTCCCGTGAACGGGTGTTCCTTGGCTGTGGCTCCCATAAGTTTAAAGCATAAACTAATACTTTAAAACTAATTAAACTATTAGTTTATTATTATTTTATTTTATTCTTTTATTTATTTAGTATTTTTTTTTATCGCAACGTGTCTTTTTTTTTTTTTTTCTCGCTAATGATTTTTTTTTTTTTTTTACCAGCACCACGGGTTGTGTTTACTTCATTATTATCATTATTATTATTTTATTTTTTCTTTTTTTTTATTACTATTATTTTATTTATTTATTTATTATTTATTTTTTTCTTTTCTCTCTTGCTCCTTCCTTTTTTCTCTGGAATGGGCCCCCGGAGGAACCTGGCCCACCTTTTGGCAACATCAGGTGGGTCAGTCTCTTTTGAGGCATTACGTGCTCTACTGGAACTGGCCCACCTTCCCGTGGTGTGGGAGTACCCAGAATCATCTGTCCATGCTTCTGGGTAGCCAAGTGGTCAGAACATAACAACAGAACATACACAAAATACACGGAACCCTACGTCACACACATATCTGGCCCATTTGTATTGATACCGTTCTTCACAGAGACACGAGGCGAAGTTGAACAGACGTTTTAGGTGCCGCCCATTACATGTCCACATGTCGACATAATTCTTTTAGACTAATGCTTTGCAATAGACAAGAGGGTGTCTTCTTAGTTTGCTCCCACCATGACCACGAGTTACTTAATCACTGGACATGGCTTAAGGGCCAAACTATTTGAAAGAGGATTAGAATCTGACTCCTACTGTTGGTTTGTTTGTTTGTTTGTTTGTTTGTGTTTTATTGGCGCATCAGCAACTGAGGCTATAATGCGCCAAATACCGGTCATATATAAAAGGTTAAAAAATTCAGTGACCTAAGTAGTTAGGCCACCATGTCCATATGTATAATGACAAAGATATAAAAAGTGAACCAATAAATACGTAACAATAACGTAAATTTTTATATACAATTAAAAACTTTTATTAATTTGAAATAGCTAAAAACAGCAGACACGTTGTCGTTGTCGGATAAAATCTGACTGAGTGTATACGGCTCAGTCAGATGATTAAAAATGCTAGAACGGATATTGCTAAAATCTGGACATTCGATTAAAAGGTGTCTAATTGATATAATTGTGCCACAAGACGCACACATAGGAGGGTCATCAGCCCTCAGCAGAAAAGAATGTGTCAAATGACTATGTCCTATGCGGGTCCGGGCAAGAACAACTTCCTCCTTACGATTCCTGCGCAGACAAGACTGCCACGGTTCAATAACAGGCTTTATACGATGTAATTTATTCGCAGTCTGTCTATTCCACGAATCCTGCCATTGGGAATATACCTTTTGATGTACTGTTTGCCTGTAGTCTGTATAGGGGACTAACAGGCAACGGTTATTATTGGGAAGTGCTGATTTGGCTGCGGCGTCAGCCAAATCATTTCCCCTAATCCCAATGTGGCTGGGAATCCAGCAGAAGCGGATGTCATATTCGCGTTCATGGAGAACGTGAATCTTCTGCTGAATGCTAGACAGAACTGGATGAGGATTATACCTCACAGATATTAAAGCCTGTAACATGCTAAGAGAGTCGGAATATAAAATGAACCGTTGGTATTGGCATTTACTAATATGATCCAAGGCTAACTCTACAGCGTGCAGCTCTGCAGTAAATATGCTGCAATCAGAGGGAATCTGCTTTGATATAGTGCTATCTGTGAAGACAGCAGCAGATCCCACATATGATTCCGACTTCGAACCGTCTGTGTAGACTGGCGCGAAGTCGGAATATTCAGTTCGGTGAGCTGAATGAAGCTGCAGGTAGACACATGATGGCGTGTCCAACTTTCCCCAGTTTCTAAGCGACAAGTCGCATGCCGGGACACGAGCATGCCAGGGTGGAAAGGGTTGCTTTGATGTTTGGGCAACCTTGTCTACCTTGATATTAAGTTCTTTGAGTAGCTCTTGGAAACGAATACCAAAAGGACGATTGGCAGTCTTACGGGTATTGTATAAATTTTCCCATCGTGGTTCAAAAACGAAGGGCCACGTAGGATGGTCTGGCAGGGATTTCAATTTTAAAGCATACTTTAAAGACAACTGCTTACGTCGAAGTGATAACGGTGGTTCGTTTGCTTCGACGTATAAGCTCTGGACAGGAGATGTGCGATATGCTCCAGTAGCAATACGTAGGGCCTGATGATGGACGGGGTCCAGCCATCGCAGGACACTGTCTCTGGCTGAGGAATATACATGGGACCCATAATCTAGTTTGGATCGCACAAGTGCACGGTAGAGCCGAAGAAGGATACATCTGTCTGCTCCCCAAGATGTAGAGGAGAGCGAGCGAAGCATATTAAGGCCTCTTGTGCACTTTGTGCGGAGCTGACGAATATGATCTAAAAACGTCAGTTTTTTATCGAATATGAGTCCCAAGAATTTTATGTTCGCTGCTACTGGAATGGCATTTTGTCCGAGCCTTAATTCAGGTTCAGGATGAAGATTACGCTTGCGACAAAAGTGTACGCAAACGGTCTTCTCCGGCGAGAACCTGAAGCCATTAGCAAGTGCCCAGGAATTCAGACTATCAATGGCTTTCTGCAGTTGTCTTTCAATAACCCTCATGTTGCACGACTGGCAAAAAATGCTAAAGTCATCAACATAGAGGGCACTGTTTACAGTTGGAGGAAGTTGTTCTGTGATGGAATTTATTTTTATGGCAAAAAGCGTGACACTTAATACTGATCCTTGTGGTACTCCCTCCTCTTGGCTAAAGGAGCGAGAGAGTGAGGATCCCACACGAACTTGGAACGATCGATTGGCTAAAAAGTTTTGAATAAAAAAAGGCAGATGCCCTCTTAGGCCAAGGCTATGTAAGTCTTTTAAAATGCCAAATCTCCAAGTTGTGTCATACGCTTTTTCCATGTCAAAGAACACCGACACCAAGTGTTCCCGTTTTAGGAATGCATCCCGGATAGATGCTTCCATTCTAATAACATGGTCCAAAGTGGACCGGTTCCGTCGGAAACCGCACTGGATGTTGGAGAGAAGGTCATTTGATTCTAAATACCATAGTAAACGAGAATTGACCATTCTCTCCAGGATTTTGCACAAACAGCTAGTCAGAGCAATAGGACGATAATTGGTGGTGACTTTTGGATCCTTTCCTGGCTTAGGAAAGGCAAGAACGATTGCCTTTCGCCAGGAGTCCGGAAACTGCCCTTCAGTAAAGATTCTGTTATACAGAAGGAGCAGACAATCCATAGATTTTGGTGAAAGATGTTTAATCATTTCATAATGGATGCCATCTGGTCCAACGGCACTTGCTTTGGAAAGAGCGAGGGCTCTTTTCAATTCCACAATAGTGAAATCCCCGTTGTAGGGATAAATGCCCTTAGTTTTAAAGTTAAGTGCCTGTTTTTCTATTTTATATTTCAGGACCAGGAACTCTGGGGAATACGAAGATGTTGCAGAGATCTTAGAGAATGTTTCCCCAAGAGCATTGGCTATTGCAGTTGGATCTGCAATAGCGCATCCATTATAATCTAGGATTGCAGAAGGGTGGGAGGTATATTTTCCCTTCATTTTCCGGATTTTATCCCAGACTACTTTAGAGTTGGTAGACTGGTTAATAGATGATGTAAAACGGATCCAAGATTCCTTTTGACTCTGACGACGGATGTAGCGTGCTTTAGCTCGTGCACGTTTGAAGGCTATAAGGTTGTTAGTGGTAGGATATCGGCGAAATATCCCCCACGCTTTGTTTTGAGCCTTTTTTGCTGCTGTGCATTGTGAATTCCACCAAGGTTTGGGAAATGGTGGAAACCGGGCTGATGTTTTTGGGACAGCATTAGCAGCTGCTTGGACGATGATTTCTGTGATGAACTTTACTGCGTCATTGATCGGCTCTTGACTGACTGTGCTAAGATCGAAATTTGCCTGTTGTTGGAAGGCAGTCCAGTCAGCCTGATCAATCTTCCACCGTGGTAACCTAAAAGGAAGACATGGTCTCCCACTGTGTAACAAGGTTATCACAGGGAAGTGATCGCTTCCGTATGGATTCTCCTCCACTTCCCAGGTGAGTGAAGGGAGTAGAGAAGGGGAGCAGATAGATAGATCAATGGCAGAAAAAGTACGGGTAGGCATGTGGAAGAAGGTGTTATTTCCAGTATTTAGAAGGGAAAGGTCATTGTCATTGAGCATACGCTCAATGACTCGTCCCCTTCCGTTGACGTTAGCACTACCCCACAGGGCGTTATGTCCGTTAAAATCCCCGAGAAGTAAGAAAGGGGGAGGCAGCTGCGTTAGAAGATCATCAAGGTCTGCTGGGGAGATGTCAGTCCCAGGCGGCAAATAGACAGAGCACACAGTTAATAAAAATCCCACCGTAAGGCGAATTGCAACAGCCTCTATGCTAGTTGTAATTAGTAAGGACTGCACTGGGGTCTGGTTACCCACAAGGATAGCCACTCCCCCATGTACAGAGCCATCCGCAATTCTATCCTTACGAAAAATTGTGGTGTTATGCATCGTGGGATCGTCACTTGCCTTTAGATATGTCTCCTGCAAGCAAAAGCAAACTGGCTCGTGCTTTTGCAGGAGGGCCTTGATGTCATCTATATTTCGCCGGAATCCACGACAATTCCATTGTAGGAATTTAGCCATTATTTTGGCTTGGTGGGTCCGTCAGGCGGCTTCCGAGGTGCTGAGGGCTTACTTTTATCAGTCTTGGATTTATCTTTTTTGGGGAAGAATGGACGCTGTCCCGTGTCCATTTCCTCCTCCGCAAAGAGTTCCAAGACTGACTCTTCGGGTACCTCCTTCTGCTCGACATCCATCTTTTCTTGGGTACTAGGGGGTACTTCCCCTTTCTTGTTCTTTTCTTTAATAGTTAACTTTGGAACTTGTGGAGCATTAGGAGGTACCGATATAGGAGTGGCAGCTGATTGGTCCTTTTGTGCAGGTTTTTGAGAACTTAATAGATACCGCGCGATGGGAGTGAAAGACTCCTTTGGAGGAATGGTCATGTCCGTCTGAGTTCCAACGGAACATCTCCCTGCTACCTTCTGGGCGTAGGTAGGTCTGTTGATATTCAGGGGTTTGACCGATTTCCTTGCCTCCTGGTATGATATGTTAAGCTCTGCCTTCAGCCGTTGAATCTCTTTTTCTTCTTTCCACCTCTGGCATGCTCGTGAGTAGGCCGGGTGTTCGCCCTCACAGTTAATACAGGTGGGTTTTGCGGCTGAACATGCTGTTGTTTCGTGGTCCTTTGCACCGCATCGAGCGCATGCAAGGACTCCACGGCAGGCCATTTGGGAATGTCCATACTTTTGGCATTTAAAACACCGTAAAGGATTTGGTATGTATGGACGCACTGAACAGTTGATATATCCAGCTTTAATCTCCTCAGGAGGTTTAGGAGTGTTAAAAGTCAGGATAACGCTCCTGGTTTTAACAATTTTTCCATCCCTTCGCGCAGTGATTCTCTTGACGGCAATGACTCCCTGTGGTTTTAATTCGGAGCAGATTTCCTCCTCGTATACGTCGAGAAGGTCCCACTCCGAAATGACACCTCTAGATGAATTGAGTGTTCTGTGTGGTGTCACTGTTATAGGGATTCCTCCGATTGATGTTGTTCGGAGTAGATGTTCTGATTGCCTGTCAGTTTTGGTTTCAATTAAGAGGTCTCCAGAACGGAGCCTCTTAACTGATTTGGGGGAACCTGCTATCCCATCTAACCCTTTTTGAATGAAAAAGGGCGACATTTTACCAATCGGTTTTTCACCGGTTGAGTGCATAATTAGGAACCTGGGTACAGGCCCTGATGTTACTTCTGTTCGCTGCCTCTTTGTACTAATAGTACTATCTGGATCTTCATCTATGTTTGCAGATAGGGACCGGGTTGGGGCCCCTGAAGAAGTTAGTTTATCAGGATTCATGAGTTTTTTTAAGTGGTTCAGTGCCCGGGCTCCCCACCCACCACGGAGACCAAAGGGACGCCCACTACCCGGCATGCAATAAATGCGCTCGGGAGTGGGACGCCAGGGCTACCCAGACACCATACCCGCACCGCCGCCAGCCTGAATCCTGTCCCTCGGACCATGAGGGTAGGGGCATGGCTTTGACACGGTTGACCCTCGCAGGCGAACCTACTAGCCGATTGATCCTAGCCGGGCCTTCCAGGACCACCCGTCTTGTCGAAGCAGGGGCCAAAGTGGTGTATTGAAGCTGGGCCCCTCAACCACCAGGATCCCCCTTTCCGAATTTCCACGGGTCGCAGCGCACGGCAAACACGCCGGATTCCATTGATGTAAGCCCGGAACCTAGGCTGTGGGCGTTGGATCCCAGTGATGCTAGTCTGGAAGTCCAGCAGCGTCACTGGGAGGTCCCCTCACCACGTACAGGTGCCCACGTCGAGGGGCCTACTGTTGGTGCGGTGAGGTTGAATCTTGGAGACATGTCATCCTTGAATGCACACTGTATACTTCAGACAGGCAGGAATTACTAAATAGGTTATCAAACCTCACGAAGAATAATTTACCTCTCCTGGTTCAGAGGTAGGACATCTTTGCTTTGCTTCAGGAATTCTCAGCCAAAGTTTTTAAACGAAGACAGGAGTTAAGAAATCTATTGCAGAATACCAATTAACGGAAGTGCTGCACATTTGACGACAGAACGCTTCGTGTACTGTCATCTTCATAGGATGGTTCTGGTTTACAGTGTGAGTTGATCTTCCGGTCCTGGATACCCAAATGCAGGCTTGCATTTGTGGATGAACTCTAAGTGGAGATAATGTTAATCTAAGTGTTAATGTTAATGTGTCATTGTATACAATGACACATTAATGTATCTTTTGTTTCAACAAGTATACATTTTTCCTAGTTGGAACTTTTTATTTTTTTATTTTGTGATCCCTGCTTCCTAGTAGCCACGCCGCCAGAAACAGCTAAACAAAACGACAACACGCATACACTACGCAAACATAACACTTCACTCATTTCTGGCCATTGTATAGAGACTTGTATATCATCACAGACAACCATGGCGGAGATAAACTGACGTTTAAGGGCCGGCTTGCGTAAAAGACACAACACAACACACACACATAGTGCTTTCGTCGTGTGCGCAGTAGCACGGTGGTATCGTCACCGTCCTCCCCACACCGAGTGGAAAAGGCCCGGGTTCGAATCCCGTGGATGACGCGAGAACGTCAATGGGCTTTTTTTCACTCCGTGGCTGAATTAGTCGGTCTCAAGCGTAGATAGCAAGGTTTTCCCCCCAGAAACGGGTTTTTCGTCCAGCAAAACGGACAAATCGACCATAGAACACACGCAATTAACAGTCATAAGACACAGCAAGGCAGATGAATTTAATTATTCGGGTGGCCTAAATATAATAGTTTTTTTTAATGGTTTCGTCTGGTCTGCAGTATATTGATATTACATGGAAGGACCCTAAGAGAGAGAGCACTATGTGAATACAGTCAATTAAGCTGTAACTTCTGGGGGTATCCCTGAACCTGTATCCAAGATCTCTACATACCACTATGGATGTAGGGCTCTTGGATACAGGCTATATCACTCTGCCTTTCTTCCATTGTTACTTTGAGTTGGTCACCAACTGCATGGGCTCTTGCGAATTTATCACAGCAACTTCAAAGCTTGGCGATTATGTGATTTATGGTAATTGTCCATAATCTGCCTGCCGTCTGTGTTGTTTCACTCTCTTCAAATAGCTTGGGCATTTAGGATCCATCACTGAGGGACTGAAGGCAAGACCTGCACTCTTACAATTTGCACATTTGGGGTATCGATTTTTCTTGCATGCATTGCAATAATACCCTCTTACAGGATAATTTCCACATATACTCTCCTCTTGAGTGCACGTATGGGGGGTATGGGCAGATTTCATACATTTGTAGCAGTGGGTACTGGGAAGTGTCCCTAGCCTAAGTAAATTCTTTGCTGTTTAGACAGTATCTGTCACACTCTGGGCGACAATTCAGCTGACATCCTGGGATCTAGACTTGATATTGTAGTGTAAGATAAACTCTAAGTCTAATTGGTTCTCAGGTATGTACTCTGTAAATTTTTGGCAAATACTTCAGTTTTAAGACCTCTTTGGATCTGTTCTTGTCAACATCAAAGATTAAAATATTAGGACCTTGGGTCTTTGGCTTGTCAGTTTTTAATCATCAGTCAGTAACTATAGAGTCATTTCTGATTTTATCCACATTCTCTTTCGTGGACTAAAGCTCTTGATTTAGTCAATTTTCAACTGTATTTCCAGGTTCTTGGTGATGACTTGCTTCACAGTTTCACTCGAGTCATTGTTACTCCCTTCTTTAGGGCGAAATATGATGATGTTTTCTTCCTTACCTTGTGCACTGTGTGTGTGTGTGTGTGTGTGTGTGTGTGTGTGTGTGTGTGTGTGTGTGTGTCAATTTCCTTGACAGTCTTTTAAATAGGTTGGTTGCCTTTAAGAACTTGGGCATATGACTATTTGCTGGAACAGTCGTTCCTATTATGATCCTTGGATTCTAGTTTTCTTTTAAGAACATCACTTTGGATATGCAAGTATATTACAATACGTTCAAGAACCGTCCAATATTCGATTAGTTGGTGACATACAGTGGCAGTAACCATGCCAGACTGAGTCATAAGTTTTTCCAAGCCTAATCTGGCTGAAACAACTTTATCCCGAGAAGAATCATCTGCCTCGGAGACAGTTTCTGTATATACGGGGTGTCTCAAAAATATTGGTACAAACGTTTAGGGGAGATAGGTAACATCTAAAGGAATGTGAGTCGCATAGGAACCCATAACCGGAAATGTCACCGTAAGTCGGTAGACGGCGCTGTTCATCAGTTCGCGAGAGAGAAAAATTTCTAGTTTACTAATTCAAGCATTAGTCGCCGCAAGAAGAGCATGCATCGATATACGAACTGTGAGCTGGGAGACATGCACCTAGCGTATGGATTAGCAGAGGGCAATGGACGAGCCGCTCAACGAATTTATGGAGAACGCTTCCCAGACAGACATGTACTGGACCACCATTTGTTTGCGCATGTGCATCAAAATTTGTACGATTATGGGTCATTTAGAGGTAACGGGAGTAGTGCGGGCAGACCACGTTCGATGCGAACTCCCGCCATGGAAGAAAGTGTGTTGAATACTGTCCAGAATAATTCTATTACCAGCACACGTGCCATATCCTCGCCTTAGGAGTGTCTCATTGCAGTGTACAGCGTGTCTGGCATAACGATTCCTTATACCCCTTTCATCTCCAAAGGGTTCAGTTACTGCTCCCCCAAGATCATCCTGCACGTGTGGCTTTTGCGCAGTGGTTTCTCCAAGAAAGTGTTCAAGACTTGAATTTTCCAGCCTATATTTTGTTCACGGATGAGGCTTATTTCACTCGGGAATTCTTATTCAATCAACACAATGCTCATGTGTGGGCTCACGACAACCAACACGGTGTGCGCCGCCATGCGGCACAACATCGCTTCGCAATAAATGTGTGGGCAGGTATGGTCGGTGACTGCTTAGTCGGCCCATACCTGTTACCATCCCGCACGAACTCCGCTAAATATCGGATCTTTCTTGAACAAGTTCTACCAGGGTTACTTGACGATGTTCCAGCAAATGTGAGATGCAACATTTGGTTTCAACATGACGAGGCGCCTGCCCATTATGGAAGGTGTGTTCGTGACCATTTGAACAGGCGTTTTGGGCTTCGATGGATTGGCCGTGGTGAACCCGTTGCCTGGCCCCCACGCTCACCTGATTTATCGAGCCTTGATTTCTTTCTGTGGGGGACCCTCAAATCTATCGTGTATGAATCGCCTGTGGAGACGGAAATAGATCTCGTGGCGAGACTCGTCTGCGCTGCTGCTACTGTCAAAGGAACTCCAGGTGTGTTCGACCGTGTCCGCCAATCCATGCTGCGTCGATGGGACGCATTCATCGCGTCTCATGGTGGAACCTTCGCGCATCTGTTGTAACATCATGAAATGCATCCATCTCGTACTCCATTGTACTTAATATTATGTCAAATAAATGTTTGCCACTAATTACTGTCTTGTGTCATTTCTGCTTCTTGTGCCTCTGCTACTACTTTCCCGTGACGTTTCCGGTTATGGGTTCGTACGCGATTCACATTCCTTTAAATGTTACCTACCTCCCCTAAACGTTTGTACCAATATTTTTGAAACACCCTGTATATAATCTTTATTGTATACAAAAGGATGTATACAATTTACCCTTCACGGTAGGAATGCCAGGGGCTTCACACTGGCTGGTGGACAAAGGCCTTGAGGACGGGGCCCAGATCTAAATTTGGGTTCATTCCCCAGAGCCAACAATATAATAAGTTTCAGTTAAATTATTCAGAATATATTCATAAAGATATTATGCAGTATTTTTGACATTATATTCAATCTTATACAGACATCCTTTTTAAATTTATTATACTGCCTACATTACTGTGCAGTTTACCTGGTTGAGTTTAGGTCATCAAGGATCTCTCTCCGGTATTTGCGATCCTTGACAAATTTGTAGAAGTCGCCTTCGATTGCTTGGACTGTGATAAGCATCTGCTTGGGGAGAAAGCGGTCGCTAAGGGCTAGTCTATTATGGTTGGCTATAAGTGTTGGAGCTGACCTCAGTCCAGGTTGAGGGATTCCCCAGCTGCACAGTTCCCATATGTTTGGCTCCGAAATTATTCCAGTGGTCATTTTGGCAGTTAGTGTGAGGCGTCTTTCCATTATATGGTTTGGCTGTCGGGCTAAGTTCAGTGCGATTGCCATCGCAGTTGTTCTTTGCTGGGGTGGACGACGATGTTTATGTGTGATCCAACGAAGGAGCCAGTATTCGGAGGAGTATTAGTATTTAGTATTAGTATTAGTAACGGCCGTATGGTGCAAGAAAGCCTATGGCTTATGCTGCACCAGCCAAAAAAAAAAAAAAAAAAAAAAATCCGAACAAAACAATGATAAAAACAAAAATTAAATAAATAAATAATAATAATTAATAAAGAAATAAAAATAATAAAATGAAATTAAAAATTAAATAAAAAGGAAATTAATCCTATCATCCTATGCGCTTCCCTTACCCGAAAGTACTATCCAGATGACCTTTGAATTTCCCCGAACTGTCGGCCTCTACCACCCATGAAGGCAACTTATTCCAGTAATTTATAACTCGCTGGCTAAAATAAAACTTCCTGCAGTCCAATCTAAACATTTCCCCCCCCCGTAACTTGAATTTATGTCCCCTAGTTCTAGCATCATTTATAATCTTGAAAATTTTGTCCTCATTCATTTTACTGATGCCTCTCAGAGCCTTAAACACCTCAATCAAATCTCCTCTAAGGTGTCTAGTTTCCAAACTCTGCAACCCACATATTCGAAGTCTTTCTTCATAAGGACGCCCTTTTGCCGATCTCACCAGGCGAGTTACCCTTCTTTGCACCCTTTCAAGAAGCTCGATGTCTTTCTTTAGGTGCGGTCTCCATACTTGAACACAGTATTCCAAGTGTGGTCTAACATAGGCCTTATATAATGGGATTATCACGTCCCTATCTCTACTTGCAAAAAGTTCGATAGATCATCGATAGGACACCATGGGCCTTCCTTGCAACCTGTTTACAATGCTCAGAGTACACACGCTTGATATTTGTGGGGGCTGCAGATGCCCATATTTCTGAGGCGTATAACACGACGGAGTATGCAGAGGTGTATACGTACCGCCGAGTCACATCCGGATTCTTAACGTGGAGTAGTTGTTGTTTGGTAATCCACCGCATTTTGCAGAATTTTGTTATGAGCCTGTCAATGTGGGGCTTGAAGGTTAGTTTGCAATCGAAGACGACTTCCAAGTCCGAGTGTATATTTACCACTGGAAGGAGAATGCCATCTAGAGAAGCTTAGACTTCAGTGGGTTGGTGCTTCAAAGAAAAGACAGTTTGGGCTGATTTTGCAGGATTGATATGTAGTCCAAATTGATGGAGATAGGATCCTAAGTCGTGTAGCTTTCGATTGATCTTTTCATTAATTTTTGAGATATGTTCGCCGGAGTTAATCTGGGTGTGTAGCTTAATATCGTTAGCATAGCAGATTATGTCTTCTCTCTCTTGCACAAACGGAATAATGACTGCAGTAAATAATGCTCCGGAGAGTACTCCGCCTTAGGGAACTCCCGCAGCGATTTTTCTTGAGATTATATCTTGATCCGCTGTAAGAACAATGATTCTGTCTGATTGCAGGATTGGGATAAACCACAACATGTCACCTTTTATATGGAAGTAATTTTCTAGGATTTCATCACTGTTATTATCATTACTTTCCTGTGCAATTGCCTCTGTTTATGGTGACTCAGTTTGGGAACGTGTTTTAATTCTTCTAGCCTTACTAGGAGCTGGTCCAAGTTTGTTTGTTTGTTTGGGAATTTTTTAGGAGTTTCGGCGTCTGTGGCCATAGTGCGCCACTGGTTCAGGTCTTGGTTCTTCATCATCAGACACTACTTGAGAATGCATATCTTCAGGTTTTGTTGGTTTTAATCTAACAGTGGGATCTATGTCCTGCATATCATTGTTTGATTCCAACATTTTTTCGATATTCTGGTTTTATAATCCTGTCATTAGGATATGAAGAGTTTTCTGGCTTACAGTTGGAATCAAGGTGGGTTGGATTCCACAAGTAAACTTGGAGTTCATAAATTATAAGGGGTTTCCTATAAATTTATGTGGAAACGTAGCGCGCTAAAAGGAGCAGGGTTGGAATCATTTTTCAGTAAATTTTCTAAATCGAAAATTACAAAGAGATTAAATTAAATTAACCTTTCTACAGAAGTTCCAATAGGTTTTGCTGTTGTCGACATATATTTAAAGTTCACAGTTCGTTTTCAGTGAAATATGGCCATGTTTCAAGATTCCCTGCAAGAAACAAAGAACCTCTACGCGATAACAACGATTGCCATTTTCAAACGACTGTTACTGTACAGGAATTTTAAAAGTCCAGAGTTCACTAAGAAACGAACACAAAAGAATTAACGTAATCAGATAAATCTTATTCTGTTGTTTACATTGCGGTAATTAGATCCATTACATGACACAAAATACCAAAACGTACAAGAAAAAAAAATACCTACCTTTGGTTCTTCAACGCTTATCGTTGATGGTGACGTCCTCCGCATGCATCAGGTTCTACCTCTTGTCGATCGAAGGAACTTCCACCGTCTACAATCATAGTGTTTCTTTTCAAGCGGCACCGGGGTCCACCCAAACTTGGGTGGGGTGGAATTATGCTCTTAGTTAAGAAGGACATAAAATCTAAAACAGTGCTTACAGTTGACATGAGTTGCCAGTCCGTCTATTGGATGACTTATTCCTACAGAAGCATGTTAGAAAGGTAATAAGAGAGAGAAATACTCTTGATCTGACTATAAGCAGTTATTCTTCACGCGTTAGGAATTCGCAGATAAAAGAACCCCTAGATGGCATTGATCACAGTGTATTGATGTGGGATTTACTTAAAGATGTATGTATTATCGAGGATAAAGGGAAAGGTTTTTGTTTCATAAAGATGACTACAGTGCTCTCAGATAGTTTTTAAATTCTATACAGTGGAACCAAATGATGATGGTACCAACAAGAAATTCTAAATGGGAAGCATTCAGGGAAATAATCATAGAAGCTACTAGGCTTTTTATACCAACCAAGAAATACTCTTCAAAGCTTAGACCTAAATGGATATCAGATGATTTAATGAGACACGTGGCAGAGAATAAGCGGAGAATTAGACTCGTGTCATGGCATGCATATAAATTATCAGGTAACGATAATTATCAGATTATGATGATGAATTATCAGAAGCCTATGGTAGATATAAACTAGTCTGCAATCAAGTCACAAAGGAGCTTAGGCAAACCAAGACAGATTACCAGAAATCTCTGGCAAAGAATGTCAAGAAAAGCAGCAAAGACTTCCTTACTTATGTAAACATTGATACACATGATATTGATGGTTTAACTGTTGATAATCCTGCTCTGGTTGCTGAAAAAAGAAATAGGTACTTTGAATCTACATTCACACGAATTCTTCAGGAAAGTGGATGCCAGAGGTTTATCAAACTCTAGCAGGAAACTACATCGTTTTATAATAACTAAGAGGAAAGTAAAAGAAAAATTTTCGCAGTTAAACATAAAAAAGGCAACTGGGATGGATGGGATCTTTCCAATGAGGTGGTAAAGGAGGTAAGCAAACGCTTAGCCATAATTATGAGAACATCTCTGGATTCAGGGGAGCATCCCCTTGGACTATAGATGTGCAAATGTACCCCCAATTCACAAAGGAGGATCGGTGGATGACATGAGTAAATACAAACACGTTAGCTTAACATCTGTTCTAGGGAAAATAATGGAGTCAGTGGTTCAAGAACAGGTGTAGGACTCTAGATATAAGTGTAGTTATTCTTCAGTCACAGCATGGATTCGATAAGAGGAGAGCTTGTCTGACCAATTTTATTGGATACTGTGATGCAGTGACAAAGGAACTGGATATAATAATTAATTTTATTATCATATACTTGAAATTCAGGAAAGCTTTTTATGCTGTTGCACATGGAAGACTACTGTACAAATTGGAGCAGTGTGGCATTAAGGGCAAGTTGCTGCTATGGATAAAGGGATGGTTGAGTGGGAGAAAACAGAGAGTTGTAATCAATGCACACTACTCTTCGTGGATTGTTGTTATTAATGGAGTTCCTCGGGGTTCGGTGTTGAGCCCATTGTTGTTTTCGTTTTTTTGGTATTTACTAATGGTATTAATGAAGGTATATCAGGCTTAATATCTAAGTTTGCAGCTGATACAGAGGTTGGTAGAGTGGTTAATGAGAGTAATGAAGGTATGCTGATGCAACAAGTCTAGAAAAATTAGGCAGATCAGCCGAGAAATGGCAATTGAAATTTAACTTAACAAATGCTAGATACTGCGTATGGACAGCAGTAATCCCAGAGTAACATCCCAGCTGAGAGGAATTGTCCAGTCAGTTATGAAGTTCACTGTGCAGTACAGACAGGTTGCTATGGGGGACATCTGATGGGGTTTTGTCTATGGTCTTCATGAATTTAGCAGCAGGGATAAAGATGTGATTATTCCATTGTATAACGCAATGGTCAGGTCCATCTTGAGTACTGCATACAGGTCGGGAGGCCCTATTTCAGGACTGCATAAAGGTCTGGAGAACTTGGTGGTTGGTCACTTCATCTGGTTTCCACAGTGTTTCTAGTCCAAACGTTTGGATGTCAAAAAAAGTGGTAAAAGGAAAGAAGAGAAAAGTCAGATTTGTTATTCTTTAATGAGCTACTAAACTAGACTTGTTACATCTCCAACTTAGTTTGGAAAGAAAACTTTAATACAACAGCTCATTCGCTAAGACATTCTTTGAGAATTTCTTAGCGAGTTTACATAATTTGTAATTATAGTTCTCTTATCAGAAGTAGTCTTTTATAATGCGACAAAAGGATAATTTGTATCTATGTCAAGGCAACCTAAGACGCCTATAATACGCACTTCGAACGTTTATAGTGAGTTTTTCTAATTAACAGAACATTCATTTTCAAATTTTCAACGATTCAGTTAGTTATCAGTATATTAATTAATTAATTCTGTATATTAATTTTCGGAAAAAAATTAAACAAAAATTGGAAGTAATTCTTTTTTTAAAGTTGATAATGTGTGAATACATAAAATAAAAGAAAGGCCGAGATTAAATGAAGCATGAGGAAAAAATATATGTATGTACAAAAGTAGAATTTTTCTTTATGTTCAATAAAAATTTGAATACTGAATTTTCAAGAATCACTTAAGCTGAATGTTTTCTAATTAACCACAGTAGCCATAACATCCGTCTAAGCTAATTTTAGTAGAGATTATTTGATCAAAAATAATATAAAATATCAACCTAAGTATCATTACAAATAATGTCACTAAAAATAATATAAGCCTTTACAATATCTTCGCATGGTTACGCAGCTACAGATACTACAAAACTAGCCTTCGCATCATACCTGGTTAGTTTTGACACTTAAGATTCAACAATGCCCATCCAAATTTGTCACTCTTGTAGACACTTCCCACAATTCGCGTGCTAACTTGGAATCCTTCGCTTTTTTAGATCTCGCTGCACGACTGCAATCTGAAAAGTATTTCCCAGACAGGTTTTCTAGACTTTTGTTTAAGGCCAAGTGAAGTGTTGTTTGGGCTCCTTCCCAGATGTCCTTTCCGAAAAGGAACAACAGGGACACCCACACATATTTAACGATTCCTCCACTGGTATGAGTGATTGACGTCCTCACCACCCCAGGATGTAAAGCATTCACCGTCACCTCAGTTCTTGCAGTCGTCGACTTAACTCAGCAGTAAACAACAAATTAGCCAGTTTAGTACTGAAGTATGTACTAATTGAAGTATGAATAATGACTCAGACCAGAGCAGCAAAGCAAAAGGCTCAAGCTAATGGAAGTGCTGTGGCTCAGAGCAGAACTGAGGGGGGCAGTTGTCCTCTGACTCACAGCCTTATAAAATGCACTGTTTGCTTGATGTTTGCAGAGCAATCGGGTACGGGACATGATACTGCCATGGGGGATGTCTTTGTGTGTGCGCGATGCAAGGAGTGTATCGATATCAGGCAACAACTCAGCGTTCTTGTGGGCCTATATGAGAGCTTGAAGGACAGGGTGGATGCCCTCGAAGAAACTAAATTGAGGGGCCCATCAAGCTCTCAGCTGCCCACATCAACGCCAGAGCTTGCACTTGGGCATCACGTGACACAGAAGCAACCCCCAAGGCAGAATTCGCTGGTCCCGAAGGAACTAGTAGTTGTTGGTGACTCTATTGTCAGGGAAACGGGAAACATGCTTTGTAAAAAGGATAGGTGGAACAGGACCAGGGTATGTCTGCCAGGGGCAAAGGTTGATGACGTTGTAGAGCGAATATCATCTTTTAAGGGCACAAAAGGTGGTATAGTTGTACACGTTGGCACTAATGATATTAAGAGTAGGAGACCGGCAGAACTGCTTAACAAGTACAGGTCACTGTTGAAAAAAAACCGTGAAATAGGGTTGAACTTGAAAGTGTCTGCAATTCTGCCCAGACACGATAGGAGGGAGTATATGATGAGAGCCTTGTCGATCAATTCGGCCCTGGAAAGATTGTGCAAGGCTCAAGGGGTAGAATTTTTTTCAGCCTGGACTGTACTTGTTAACAGGAGAGATTGCCTCTACAGGGATGGGATACACTTAAATAGAAAGGGTGCAAGAGTTTTTGCTGATGCTATCGACGCAGTGTTAGGTGGGGCGGAAAACTGCCAGCTTAGGGGGAGACAAAGACCAATGGATTGACAGTAGCCACTGGCAGAGGTGAAAGAGATTCTTGCACTGCTTCTATTAGAATGAGCAGAAGCCTGAAAAACAAGATGCTTGATATTTCAGAGACTGCTGGGAGCCATTGCGGTACAAGTAAACACATGGGTTGTGTTAGGGTAGCTAAGAATAGAAACAGGTGCAGGTATACTTGCGTGTATACCAATGCTAGGAGTTTAGTAAATAAATTTGATGAATTTGAGGTATTGCTCAAATCATCAAAGGCAGATATTGTTGGGATTTCAGAGACGTGGTGTCACACAGATATAAGGGATGCAGAACTGGAATTTGGGGAGTACAATGTCTACAGAAAGGACAGACAGGACAGGAAGGGGGAGGGGTTATGCTATTAGTTAAGAAACACATAAAAACCAAGGAAGTGAAGCCAGTCGACATTGCTGGACAGTGCAGTGTTGAGTCAGTTTGGTGTGACATAAGCATTGGGAGATCAAAATTGAGAGTAGGAGTGTGCTATAGGCCTAATGACTCTGATGAGTATAATAAGGAACTGTACAGGGAAATAGAGTGGGCCAGTAAATCAGAGAGTCTTATAATGGGAGATTTTAATTTCCCAGATATTGACTGGAATTTGGGGGCTGGTCACTCACACACTAGCAGGGCTTTTGTGGATTTATTGGATGATTGTTTTCTACATCAGCATGTTCGGGAGGCAACTAGAGGGAGTAATACTCTTAATTTGATTATCAGCAGTGATTCTTCATGCATTAAGAATCTGCAGATAAATGAACCACTAGGTGGCAGTGATCACAGTGTGCTGAAGTGGGATTTACTCAAAGAGGTAACTACCATTAGGGGTAAATGGAAGGGTTATTGCTTCCGTAAAGGCGACTACGATGGACTGAGACAGGATTTAAATTCTATACAGTGGGACCAACTGATGATGTTACCAACAGCAAATGCAAAATGGGAAGCATTCAAAGAACTTATCTTGGAAGCTACTAGGCTTTACATACCAACTAAGAAATATTGTTCAAGGTTTAGGCCAAAATGGATGTCAGATGAACTAATGAGGCAAATGGCAGAGAAGAAAAATTCATGGGATACTTACAAATTAACACATGACACAGAAGCCTATGATAGATACAAGTTGATATGCAACCAAGTTACAAAGGAGGTTAGGCAGGCGAAGGCAGATTACGAGAAATCTTTGGCAAGGGATGCAAAGAAAAACAGCAAAGAGTTCTTTACTTATGTAAACTCTAGAAGGAAGGAGATGAATCAGATTGGTCCACTTGATATTGATGGGTCAACTGTTGATGATCCTGCTCAGGTAGCTAACAAACTAAATGAATATTTTGCATCGACATTCACACATGAGGAGTTATTCAGCGAGGGGAATGCCAGAGGTGTATTCAACTCTAGCAGTAAGCTACAGAATCTTGAAATAACTGGGAGTAAAGTGGAGGAGAAATTGTTGAAGATAAACACAAGAAAGGCACCCGGGGTGGATGGGATCTATCCAGTTATATTAAAGGAGGCAGCAAAGGAAGTAAGCAAACCCTTAGCCATAATTATGAGAGTTTCCTTGGACTCAGGGGAGGTACCCATAGACTGGAAATGTGCAAATGTGACTCCAATTCACAAAGGAGGATCAAAGGCTGACACAAGTAATTATAGACCTGTGAGCTTAACTTCTGTTCCAGGAAAATTAATGGAGGCACTGGTTAAAGAAGCACTGCAGGATCATTTAGACAAAACTTCAGTTATAGCTCGGACACAGCATGGTTTTGTTAAGGGGAAGTCTTGCCTGACCAATTTGATTGGATACTATGATGCAGTCACAAAAGAACTGGATGCAGGGAATAGCTTTGATATTATATACTTGGATCTTAGAAAGGCTTTTGATACTGTTGCACATGGAAGACTGCTACACAAATTGGAGCAGTGTGACATTGGGGGCAAATTGCTGCTATGGATAAAGGGGTGGTTGAGGGGGAGAAGACAGAGAGTGGTAATCAATGGACACTGCTCATCGTGGACTAATGTTATTAGTGGAGTCCCTCAGGGCTCAGTGTTGGGTCCATTATTGTTTTCTGTATTTATAAATGATATTGATGATGGTATATCAAGCTTAATGTCCAAGTTTGTAGACGATACAAAGGTTGACAGGGTTGTCAAGGACACTGCTGACACTATGCTGCTGCAACAGGATCTGGAAAGGTTGAGCAGATGGGCTGAGAGGTGGCAAATGAAGTTTAACATTGACAAATGTAAAGTACTACACATGGGAAACAGCAACCCCAGAGCAACGTATGAACTCCGTGGTACTACACTGAGAGTGGTAGAGAATGAAAGGGACCTGGGGGTGGTTGTGTAGGCAGATATGAAGTTTTCTGAACAGTGCAGACGGTCTGCAAGAGTAGCTCATGGAGTATTGTCAATGATATACAGGAATTTTTCCACCAGGGATAAGGAGGTGATTATTCCCTTGTATAAGGCAATGGTCAGGCCACACCTAGAGTACTGTATACAGGTCTGGAGGCCTCATTTCAAGAAGGATGTAGAGCTGCTGGAACGAGTACAGAGAAGGGCAACAAGATTAGTGAATGGAAGAAAGGGGTGCTCTTACGAAGAAAGGCTTAAGTTTTGCAAATTACAGTGTCTGGAGACTAGGCACCAGCGAGGTGATCTGATAGAGGTGTATAAAGCCTTGAATGGTTTGAGCATGCTCAATGCTGATGGGATTCTTCCTCTAGCTCAGAATAATCACCTAAGAGGGCATAAATTCAAATTGAGGAAAGACAGATGTAGGATAGACGTGCGGAAATTTGCCTTTAGCCAGCGGTTGGTTTGTTGGTGGAACAGACTTCCATCCCTTGTCGTGGAGGTTGATAGCCTAAATAAGTTTAAGGCACAGCTGGACAGGTATTTCGAACGAACAGAGGGGTGAAGTGGAAGTGGGTTTTTTTTTTTTTTTTTTTTTTTTGGCTGATGCTGCATAAGCTTGCTTTCTTGCATCAAATGCCTCTACTAATGCTAATGCTAAAAATGCTATGTCCAGTAAGGATGCCGAGGAGTGTGCTTCGCAAGATTCAAATTGGGAAGATTCAAATTGGCAACTATAATCCGAGAGGGGGCATTCTTCTTCAGTAAGTCCAGAAGGAGGTTCGTCAGGAGAAACGGACCAAAATGGTTAGTTGCAAACATCACCTCCAGTCCGTCTTCTGTCATTCGTGGCCCCGATGGGGCAGCAATCCCAGCGTTGTTGATCAGGACATCAAGACGTTCCTCAGTTTTCTTGATGTCTTCAACGAATGCCCTCACTGATTTCAGGGAACTCAGGTCCAGTTGTTTGATGACCACGTTATCTTTACCAGTCGACCTCACGATGTCTACGGCTGCCTCACTTGCGCGTTCCATACTTCTACAAGCCATGATAACTCATTCATTCCTCCGTACCAGTTCCCTTGCAGTCTCCTTACCAATGCCCGAGTTGGCGCCTGTAATGATTACAGTCTTCCCCGTCATGTCTCGAGCACTCTTGCATATCCCGAGGGTCACTCTCGTATAAAGTTTGAGAGCTACGAAAGCCACGAACAGGACGAAGAACGCATTTTCAAGGAGAGAAGACAATGTTAATATCATTTTCGCTTTAGAATAGGTATAGTTTCCTCATTGTGAAAACTGTACCTATCTTAAATGCTAAAATTATATCTATACTTCATCTATCGTAAACAAGAATAACAATTCAGTTTTCCTTATTATTACAGAAACCAATCGTCACAAGTTAAACAAGTTTTTTGGTGATGTATGGTAATGGCTCTTTGGGTAAAAAACGTCAACCTTGTTAAAAAGCACTAGACCATGGCTTCCAAGTACTTTCGAGCAGCAGAAAACTTATGAAAACTAACTTTGTTTCACGAAAATCGACTACAATAAGAACATCAATCATTGCTCGTCGTTTAAATTATTCCTTTTGTTGTCGATTTTCCTGTTTTCCTGTACAAAAAAACTGGTTTTTTACCCAGCAAACGAAGGTCAGTGGAAGACAACAAACCTTGCCGTATACACCGATTAACCCAGCTACAGATTGAAAGAGAGACCATTAAAGTTCTTAACGTCATTGGCGGGTTTTCGAAATCGGGCCTATTCCATCCGGTACCTGATGGAAAAGGCCCGATGGATATAGATTTTCCGTTTCCCGGATGGATATAGAAACTCTGTGAAACGGCCAGAGATGTGTGTAATGTTATGTTTGTGCAGTGTGTGTGTTGTTTAGTTGTTACTGGCCACTTTGTCACTAGGAAGGCGATCTCCTGGAAAGCTTGTCACCACTGGGGGGTGAGACACAAATAAGTATATCCGTTAAGCACCAGGAGGTGGGCCCTACAACCTTTGTCTGTCCTAGGAAGGACGAAAATCGCACAAATATCTAAAAATAAAAAAAAAATATTTTTAGATATTTAAAATAAAATATAGAAAAATAAAAATAAATAAATAATAAAGGGGGTAGGGGAACGTAAACAAAAATAAAGGAAAAGGAATAGAAAAAAAGATATTTTAAAATAGAATAGGTGAGTGTAGCAGTTCATTTCGAAACTGTTTACATTTAAAACAGCAAGGATGCTGTAACGTAGATGGTAAGATAGCAGGTGAAGTCAGTTTCTAGAGATATCGATAGACGTTGCAGAAGTTGATTTGGTTCCTTGTTGTTGTTGAGATGATGATAGACTCGAGAAAAGTTGCTCTCCCTTGGTGAAAACAGCAGAGGTAAATTGTAGAACTGAGAACGATAGAAAATTTTCAGTCAGTTCCATCAGAAAAATTGCTAAGAGCAGTTTGTAGTTCAGCTCTCATAGTGGTATAGGTTGCATCGATACAGAACGTGCGTCCAGGTTTCTTCAGCATCACACAAGCAGAGATTGGTGTCAGACCTTGAGGCTATAGCACATATTCACTCAGATGTGCCAAGCTCGATACCTGGAAGTCTAAACGCTGATAGAACTTACATTCAGGTGACACTCAAGTCAAGTGGACATAACTTCAGCAAAGTGCAGTCGGTCTGTGACAGCCAAATCCTCTGCTGACACCTTCAGGATGGTAAGACTGTTAGAAACCTTGGGTATAACCCCCATGTGCAAGTCCTGAAATACGGCACCTAGCATACTGGAGATGACTGCTCGATGACTTTTGAGAGAGCTTAGTCTGGTTCAGAATGTTAAACACCCTTCCAACCTTTTAAGTAGAGGTTCGTTAATCCTGACATATATCTGGTAAGATTTCTTAATCTTATCATACACCTGGTAGAATTTCTTAACATTACCTATATCTGGAAGGATCCTGAAGCTTACCTATACAAAAAGGATTCATTAATCTTACCATATATATGGTAGAATTTCTTAATCTTATCATATATTTGGTAGGATTTCTTCATCTTAATGTGTATTTGGTAAGGTGATATATATTCGCCATTACCGTATTGGTTCTTCCTTCGTGGATTGTGTAGAAGCTCCACAAGTTCAAAGGAAGAATCCTTGAAATTGGTGATGACCTTATTAATATTGTTAATGGTTGAATTCATTCTCCCGCCACCTTTTTCACTAAAACTGTGTGCACTATCTGCCCATTGGGGTTTCAACTCTCTTAGCCAAGGTAGTTTTCGAGCTTTTCTGTTATACTCCGGAAGCAGTCTTGAATCCTGAGTTTGCACCGGGGAGTGAGGGGGGGGGGAGAATATTAACGTCGGGGTATACATGTAGTATATGTGTATATTGATTATTATTATTATTTAATATTTACAACATATGTATATGTTATAAACAAATCATTTATGTTTATTAATGTTATAATAAGAGAATATGAGAAAACAAAATAGGAAACAAAAGGAAATATTTATTATTTTTTTACCATCTAAATACTAATAGTCAGTTCACAACAACCACATTACTGACAATAATCACAGTTTCATAATATTAGATAGTATGAATCAGAGCTGTAATACTCGATATGTTCTACGTTGATAATAATATTAGTAAATTAATAAGAGGAGTTTACCTCAATATAGTACGTGGAACACTTCCGTATGATAACCTCCAGAAATTAAAACGGAAAAAACGAAATTGTTGTCGATTTTTTCGTTTTTTTCCGTTTTAATTTCTGGAGGGTATCATACGGAAGTGTTCCACGTACTATATTAAGGTAAACTCCTCTTATTAATTTACTAATACTAGATTCATAATATGAAAATCACCGATTAAAATTCGCAAAAAATCATACAAATTATAATCAGACATGCAAGTATTATAATAATCTTCTTCTTTTCTTTCTTTTCTTTCTTTCTTTTCTTTCTTCTTTGCTTTTTTTGCATATGTATCAATCACTTCATTTATTAATTTTTCCGCTAACTCATTCGGGCCCTCTAAGCTTATCTTCATGCAATCTTGCAATATTACAGTACAGATGCATATATAACAAAAAGATTATAGAATGTATTGTTTATAGGCTGCGACCAAACCGTCTTGTTTGCGGTATACAAAGGAAGAATTAACCATAAGTAGACTCTTGCTCTGAAAAAAAATAAATAAATAAAAGAAATGTGAATATCATAAAGCGAAACTGCCGACGATTGAAATAGTGGCTGCAGTAGACTCTCCTCTTTGCCCACACATCATTTAGTTCTTCCCCTGAAAGCCGAGAGACACTTTCTAATTACAATAGCATCCGTCACTGAGGGACCAATTCAGGCGAACCTATGCCTGCGATCCAGTCGCTATCTTGTTTGCGATATACAAAGAATTAGTGGGAAGTAGACCGATTGTGTGAAACACTATCAAGGGTTGGTTTGGGTGAAAATAAAGGGAACCATAAAATGAAAATGAAGACACTTGAAATAGAAGCTTTTAGTTACAATTTGTGCAGCCAGAAATATTGCCTATTTAATTATTTTGAAAAGTTCGTGTCTTTTGAATTTTAGTGATCAATTTTCACCGTGTACTACCTAAACGAGTACCACACCTAGTGCTGTGAATTTTTTGTGTCGTGTTTATTTGACATAAATTTATTGAATTCGTGTTTGATAATTACAACAATGTTTAAACTGATGATATGGCCCCTAAAGAGCGTAGTAAGAATAATATTTCAATTAAAATTAAACAAAAAATGTGGCGAAAATTTCAACGTCAGAGGTCTTTGAACGAATATTAAAATAAAAATTAACGTTTTTACTCATGGGGAATTTCATTTCACCGGGGATGAAACTCACCCCTGGATTCAACACTACTCCGGAAGGGACATTTCCTATAAAACTACAAAACATCACCGTGGTTTGTAATATGACAGGAAATTCCAACATGCGGTTCGAGTAGATGTGTCTATAATTTTTGTCACTGTTATTATTTTTTTAATTCGTTTCGTACTCAAAATATCCAGCTTAAATAATCATCCAAATAAAATTATGAGTAAGACAGTGTTTATCGACTCTTTTGTTTTAGCAAGGTATTTTATTTTCTGCAGTAATCTCATCGCAACTAAGAATCCTGTTTGAAAATAATATAAACTTCATTTCAAGAGCAAAGAACAAAGTGAAATGAGGTACTTTTCACATTTTATTTCACTTATTTACAATCTGTACATAGTCTAGACAAGTTTAATGTAAAACAGTAATTATTTTGTTTTCGCGAGGGATTTCTTCCATTATTCACGAATTTCCTGTTTTGAAATGCAATTAGATGTAAGATTTGAGAAACCAAGGCTCCCAAGAAGCGTATATCTCTTATCTTGATCATGCTGGTTAACTTTTTCCTCAATTTCAGTGACTCATAACGAAAGTAAATTTTCCTTAAAAATTTGTGAACGTTTGTGCAATAGACTTGTATAACTATTCGTATATCTGCTATATAACTTCATGGATTGCATCTTTTGCTTAAAATCTTACTTAAAAGCGAGAGTTTCCATACGTGCAGTATCCCGGATCGAATAGCTGTGCATTTTCTCACCTACTGGTTCATTTTACTACTTATAATATCTTATCTTGGATGTTATCGGCCCTTATCGTTGTCAGTGTGCTACAGTCTAATCTGGCAGAGAGTGGAGAAAGCATTAAATTCATTTATGATAATATTTTAAACTGTATTTCTGTAAAACAGTTGTGTCATTCAATTTTATATGTAAAAATAAAGAAATTTAAAATTACCAACCGGCGAAGTTGATTTAGAAGAACGTGTTCTCTTTGTACGTGGCCTTGGTAACACAGATATTGGATGGAACAAAACAATTTCGACATTGTAGGTACAATATACTTAGACCGTAGCCAAAATTTAGCGCAGTCCTTAATGGAAGGTTCCATACCATCTGGAACTTAATGGGGATTACAGAGAAAGAGTCTGAGGTGGACTGAGGGATGAAAGACTGAAAAACTGAAAACGGTTGAGAGATTGAGGGTGGTTGAAAGACATATGAAAAAGAGTTGTTGTAAACAGTCGCTCTTCAGAGTGCACCCCATTGTAGTTTGGCCCCCTCAAGGTTCGGCTTGAACCAGTCGTGTTTCTGATTTTTCTGGATGATATCGATAAGGAATTAAAGAGTACAATGTCGAAATTTTCGGATGATGTGAAAGTTGGGAAGGCAGTTAACCATGAAAGAGAGATTTAACTCCTACTTTCGGATTTAATTGGATAGGTTTAATGAAGAAATGGCAGTGACATTTTAATGCTACCAAATGAGAAGCGCGATCTCTGGAATAAATTATCTGGAGCTGAAGGGTGTGTGAGGAGAGAGAATCTTGCGTGATATAAATCCATGGGAAGACCGAATTTGGAATAATGTGTTCAAGTTTATTCCAAGAAAACTGTCCGTTTAAAGGACAGTTATTTGTTTATTTATTTATTTTTTTTTTTGAGAAAATTGCATCCTACAGTAATTGGTCATTATACAGCAAGTTAAGAAGGGTTGTTCCTCTGCCAAAAAACAAACGAAAAATTAATAAGGAACTCCATACTTTTCCCATTAAAGTGAAGGGTTTATGGAGGTGATGAATAGTTACATTTAATTTCATTTTAAATAGCATCATGGTTGTAACACGCAAGAGAAACAAATCTCAATAATGAAGGTCCAAACATTAGCGCGTGTACCTTATTCTTATTCCAAACGTTGGTACTATTTGGTTTTCGTTTTTTTTTTTTTTTTTTCAATTGAGAAGTTTGCGTGTTATTCAATTTAATTTGGTTACATATTAAACTGCATAACATACTGTATACAATATTAGAATCTATAGCACTTATGAGTTGAAGGTTGAGAATATGAAAGAAGATATTTGTTGACATGAGACGTATTTCTGGTAATTTTGAGGAAATACGTATGAAGGGAGGTTTCCAGAAAACGGAAGTTGAATGAATAAAAGAGAAAGAAGAAAATTTGGTTCCATGAGTATGAAGTTGGACCTTAAATGGATGTTAACTCGGTGCAGCACTTGTTTGTCCTCGTAGGTAGTGTTGATTGTTCCAGTATGACCTAGAGAAGCGTCAGTTGTTCCCATACGACCTAGAGAAGAAACAATAAACTTCAAAATCATCAAGGCTCAAAAAGATTCGTTTAGAGAAGTTTAGGATTAAGACGATGCTGATCATGATTTGAGACAAATACGGTGAGATTCAGAAGGAATGTGTACCTGGAGGGGAGAAGAAAGTCAACACTGCATTCTGCGTTCAAAGCCTGTTGAAGCACATTTCCCGGGTGAAGCAACAATTTCTAAAGAAATGTAGCTGGTTCTTGTTGCATGACAATGCTTCTGACTATTCCGCACTTGCGAAGATATTTCAGACGAAAAATGGCATTGCACAAATGAACCATCCCTACTCTCTCACCAGCAGACTTCCTCTTTCCGACGATGAAACCAGCCCTCAAAAGAAAAAGATTTCAGGATATTGAGGACATAAACAATCTTTTTGGATAAAAATTCTGAAAATGGATGATAATTCTGAAAAGATTAGCGAAACAATCTTCGCTAATCTTTTTAGAAACTTTTAGAACGATCTAATAAACGCATTCAATCAGGTGGCGATTACTCTAAATAAAATAAAACAATTTTCTTTTTATTGAAACAGTCCGGGAACTTTATTGCCACATTTCACGTATAATTTTTATTCACCTTGCTGTTTCACGCTTCGGAAATTTTTAAATTTCACTACACTAGTATTGAAATTTGAGGGCTTATCTAACGTCTCAATCACTCATATATTGCAGTCTGTTTTCGCGTTATCTTGATGCAGCAAAATTGCCCACCCGTCATCTTATCTGAGGTTTGTTATATGAATATACAGGGTGGTTCTTAAGTATGTTAGCACTCTGCATCGGTAGTTCTCAGTGATGCAGATCTGCCATCCGTAGTCTGAATGCCATATCTTACCATCGTTGCTGACCAAGTGCATCCGTTCATGTTCACAGTTTATCCTCAGTCAGATGGTTACTTCTAGCAGGATAATGCGCCGGTGCACAAAGCCCGAATCACTATGGAATGGTTCCAGAACACGACAATGTGTTTTCTTTGCTGCAGTGGCCGCTCAGTCCACGGATCTCAATCCTATTGAACATCTTTGGAATGAGTGGAAAGGGCTGTTCGCAGCAGGCCTACACCTCCGTCGAATCTCAAGGAACTGGGTGACACACTCATGTCTGCATGGTACTCCATTCCTGCACAACGTTTTCAGCATCTCGTTCAATCCATTCCTAGACGAATTCAGGCTGTTTTCAACACGCTACTAGGTAGGTGTACCTAATAAAGTGGCAGCACAGTGTATGTATTATCAAAACGTGCAATTTCTAAACAGTACCAACTTTAAAGACACATTCCCTTATATTACAAGAAGATTATGATATCTACTTTTTAGTGGAAGCAAGGTTCACTCAGGCTGTTAAGGACAATGAATTGGTCCCACCGGGCTTTGTTGTTATTCGTTATTCGTTTTGAGATTCCTATCTCAAAAATCAAAGTTTTGGTTAACATTTAAGGTATTTTCCTTCAACTGGGGAGTGGCCTTGATACCTGCTGTGGTATGCTTGTCTACCTTCCACCACTTGTAGATAACTCTCTAATGATAGAAGTTCAGAACAGTATCGACCAAATTTTTGTGTTCAAACATCTGGGAATGGACTATTTAATTGTTTTAGGGGACTTTAATATGTCACATGCCTAAAATGGATGTAATGCCAATCCAACTAATGTTTGGACACTTAAAGGTAGATTTCAAAAAAATCTTCATCTCTTTAAATTTGAATCAGATCTCTGAATTTCCAACTAGAAACGAAAACTACTTGGATTTAGTCTTCACCAACTTTCCTTTGGTGGTCTTGAAGCAAACTAATCTTTTCAAATCAGATCACATTCTCGTTACTTTTTCCACCAACAAGAGATCAGTTAAAGATACGTATTTAGAACGAAAACAGAAGCTCAATTTCAATAAAGTGGAATGGCCTGATATGAATTACGCATTTAAAAACTGTAATTGGGAATTACTATTAAAAATCAATGATCCTCAAGAAGCACTGGACTGCATTTATCAAATCATTAACGAAGTTACAAACAATCTTGTTCCATGCCATAGTGCTTCTGATTCAAATTACCCAAACTGATTTTCTAAGGAACTAAAATCCCTACTGGCAAAAAAGAACGAAAAATGCATAATAGGTTTAAAATAAATAAGGAAATATTTTTCCTTAAGAAGACAGGTTAAGATGACATTAAAACAAGACTACAACAAATACTTTGGTTTGTCGAAAGAAGGGTCTTTGAGGCTAAAGATATGAAACCTATATTCAGCTATTTCAAAGCAAAAAGTCAAAATGCGGCTGTAAACACGCTAGATATTCCCAATGATTTGCCATCTTGTCTTAGGCTAACTACCTTGCTAGCAGCTTTGAAGAAATTTACAAAACAGATACAGCAGATGCCGGAATGGAATGTAACGAAAATTTTCCTCTCAACTACATTGATACACTAACTGTATTTGAAATCAACTAAGAAGAATTGTTGAGCACAATCCACAGTATGAAAAAGGACCTCAGACGAGTCCCAGGCGGTACCCCTACTGTTTTATAGTAAAAATATGGAACCACACTTGTAAAGCTATTATGCCACTTCATAAAATGGCTTTTTGAGAGTGGAATCTATCCAGCTCAATTAAAAAAGGCCTTTGTTACCCCTCTTTACGAAAAAGAAGACCCATCCTCACCCGCCAACTAGGACCAGTTTGTCAATTAAATACACTCTCAAAGATAATTGAATCCATTGTAATGAAGCAGCTATTTAACTTTATGAAACATAATCTGTCTGATTATTCTCACGGATTTATCAAGGGTCGTTCCACCTGCACAGATATGATTTCGTTTGATTCGAACACTGTATATCCCAGGCGCTTGACGAAGGAAAACAATTCGACTCCGTCTTCCTTGATTTAAGCAAAGCCTTCGACAAGGTAGTTCATCAGATACTAATCAATAAACTGCATCGCTATAATCTCAGAGGACAGGCAATAAACTGAATTGCAAACTACTTGGAAAGTAAAGAAATGTCGGTGACATTTAACGGTAAAATATCATATCCTTTCAAACCTGAAATTGGTGTCTCACAGGGTTCATCCTTAGGCCCGCTATTATTTCTTATCTACATCAACGACCTGTCAAGTACCCTTGGAGACTACCAAATCAAAATTGACATATATTCAGACAACATAAAAATTTATAAAGCAATTCGCAGTACCAATGACTGCATCATCCTAAACGAAGCTCTTCAACGAGTTATTCAACGAGAAGGAGAACAAAATGGTAGTCGATGAAAATAAGTGCGAGCTGATGAGTTTTGCCAATGCACACAAAAAAAAACAAACTTGATTTTTCTTATTGTATCAACAAGAAAGCAATAAAAAGTTAGTACAGCCAAAACGTTAGGTATCTTTATTAAAGAATCGCTTTCCTTTGATGTCCATGTCTCAAACATTGTGAAGGCAGCTAGCAAAAAACTAAGTTTCCTGAAAAGAATTAACTGAGACTTCAATCAGTTGGCACTTTTCATCTTTCTCTACAAAATTTATGTTAGGCCAGCCCTAGAATTTGCCTCACAGGTCTGGTGCCCACAAGCAGCTTACCAAAAATTTATACTCCAAGCTTCTGCTTTGAAGCTGTGTAATAATGCTTTGTAGCTGCACGCTCAGGCATATTTGATTGCTGTTTGTAGCTGTTAACAACAATAATAATAATAATAATAATAATAACTGCACTACACCCAGCTTGAATTCTCCTCATCAGACTTCTCACTATCTGTCCTTCGTATTGACCATTCAGCTGCTTGTCTTTTTTTTCGGTTTCATCCAGATAAATAAACATTCAATTGATTACAATCTTTAATCCATCTGTGTTTAAGAAATTACCCGTTACTCTGATTAAGCTATCAAACTTCGTATGGCGTCTTAGATCAGTGGTGTTCATGAAGATCTCGTACCACGTAGGATATTCTTTGTATTCTCCATACAGTGCGAGTATTGATGTCATGCGATGCTCTGAAATCGTTTCGAAATCCACTGCAAGGCTGACGACCACTTTAGTCCACTCGTTGCACTCTAGTAATCGGTTCCTTAAATGCTGATATTGTATACGGTAATCCAACCTCATAACAGAAACCTCATTACAATAACGTCAAAAAATGTTGGCCAATATGGCCGACATCGAGTAGTTTAAATGAGGAGGTACTTAATCCATGTGTCTGTAACAAAATTTTTGGTTACATGAATGACTCGAGGAACATTCTTTGTAACTGCAGTAATTTGGCAGTAATCGAACAAAAGATGGCCCTACTATATATAGAATAAAGTATGTAAATTTTTGATCAGTGAGTGTATATAAATAAAAAATATATCGTTAAGATACAGTGGCATCTAAATTTTCAGACAATTTTATTAACTCTTGTAAGGTACGATTTCATTAGAGTTCCATTAATTTTTATGATTCGTTAGGATTAGTAAATATTGCTGATTATTAAAATCGAATGGAACAAATAATCAGTTTTTTTTTTATTATTATTTTAAGTACACAATAAAATTCCTTTTTCCATCTATTGATATATTTGAAGTGCGGAATATTCAAAGCTAGCTAACGTATTATTGTTACAATCAGTTCTAAGTAACTGGCAAAAACAATCACAAATGTAGAAGCCATTAAAAATTTGATTTGGATGACATTTTTAAGCAAATGGTTGGTTTGATATTCTAACAGTATAAAATTTACTTACTTTTAAGATGAACGTAGTATACATTCTGAAAACAATGCAACAACATTCGCAAACATTGACCTTACGTTCAATGTTTGCGAATATGCAGAGAATAATTATTTTACCTTCAAATTCCAAATAACATCAGTTCAGGTTGAATTATCATGAGAATTCCAACACTCCTTTTCCAATCCTGTAACTTTTTCTGAAACTTCCCACAGCTCACGTGCGAGAACACAATCCTTTGCCTTTGGAGAAACGAATGCAGGACTGCAATCGGAAAAGTATTTCCCAGACACATTTTCTAGGCTTTCTTCTAAGGCCAAGTGAAGGGTTGTTTGGGCCCCCTCCGAAGGACTCTTTAAATAAGGATGAAACAGGGGCAACACCATGTGTTTAAAGATTCCTATAGTGTTAAAAACCATAGATGTTTCCACTGCTCCAGGATGTAGAGCATTCACTGTCACACCAGATCTCTGCAGCCTTCGACTTAGCTCGGCAGTGAACATCAAGTTAGCCAGTTTTGTGCTGCAGTATGTACGGAAGGGGTCGCGCTTTTGGTTCTCGATTTTCAAATTGCTAAGATCCAAGGTGCCCATCCAATGTAACAAGGATGACACAACTATAATGCGAGAGGGGGCGCTCTTTTTCAGTACGTCCAACAAGAGGTTCGTCAAAAGAAATGGACCAAAATGGTTGGTAGCGAACACCACCTGCAATCCGTCTTCTGTCATTTGTGGGCC
Organism: Mastigoproctus giganteus; assembly: GCF_048544385.1. Taxonomy (NCBI): domain Eukaryota; kingdom Metazoa; phylum Arthropoda; class Arachnida; order Uropygi; family Thelyphonidae; genus Mastigoproctus; species Mastigoproctus giganteus. The sequence continues at coordinate 225,830,704 of NC_143575.1, forward strand.
GGATGCACCTACAATCCCTCCGTTGTTGATCAAGACATCGAGACGTTCCTCAGTTTTCTTGAAATCCTCAACAAAAGCCCGCACTGATTTCAGGGAACTCAGGTCCAGCTGTTTGATGACCACGTTATCTTTACCAGTCGACTTCACGATGTCTAGGGCCGCCTGCCTTGCGCGTTCCATACTTCTACAAGCCATGATGACTCGTGCATTCCTCCGGACAAGTCCCCGAGCCGTCTCTTTACCAATGCCCGAGTTTGCGCCTGTAACGATTACAGTCTTCCCCGTCATGTCTCGCTTACTCCTGCATTTCCCCAGGCTCACTCTGCAATAAATTTTTAGAGCTAAAGCGACCACGAACACGATAAATAAGAGATCTTTGAAGAGGGAGAGTAGTAAGGATATCATTTCCTTGTTCGCTTAAAGTGAAGGAAATGCCGCTCTGAAATTCACTGCATGGTGTTGGCTGCTTATGAACCTATTCTTTCTTTTACTGCCAAACCGGTTCTTTAAGTGGATATACAGGGTCATCGAAAAATGTGTCCGTGATTTCCCTTTTAATCATCTTCGGAAATATTTGATCGATTGCTGTGATAGTATCAGCAAACAGTGTGGTAACACATTAAGTTTTATTTCACAACTCAAATTTATTTAACACTGTGCAAGTTAAAAACGTCCTACCTGTACATCAGTCCACTTATCGGTTGTTTTTTCTTACTTCCACTTATCGGTTGTTTTTCTTACTTAAGAGAATACTAGTTAAAAGTCATGGACGGTGATCATCATAAATGAGAGTCTGAGGAACTAATATCGAGGGCTCGATATTAGTTTCTCAGGCTCGTAATCCAGGACTCGATATTTGAATAATATCGAGTCCTGGAATTACGAAATTTACAAGTAACATCTTGACTGTGTGCACTTCGTGCCGTCTGTCGACAACTTATAAAACTACGAACGCGTGCATTGCAAGGCAGGAAAAAACATCGCGTTCAGCATAGAGATGTTTGGTATGTAAAGTGTGTTGATGTCTAGCAGCACCAGGGGTTTCCCCCATCTCCACGTAGCTTACATTAAGTGTGTGGGTATGGTATACGTGTTACGTCGTGTACCTGTGTTCATTGTTCATTTAGCCTCTGGAGCCCTGCTGAGGCCCAACGTTGCCCCACTTTCGCCCCGTGGAGGCAGACCAGGAACACCCAGTAGACTTGATTTACTCTGGCAGACCTGCCACCTAGTTTCCTGAGATTTCACTAGCTAGGACCTAAAAGAAAAAAAGAGGAGTATTATAGATATTGTCAATTGAGCGAGGAGTGGTGTCGTCGAATTTAGAAAGGCTGAACGGATGGGCAAAAGATGATTTTGACATATTTAGATTTAGGTGTGCCGAGCGGGGCTTACGCTTGCGTCAAGGTAGAGTGGTAGGGAAGTCTGAAGGCTGGGTGTGTGAAGTAGGATCTGAAAACAGAGTTGTTTTAAGCAACTCGGCTTGCTTTTTGGAGGCAATTTAGATCTTGTAAGGTAGGGCATGCGCTGGCCACTTGACAAACCAAACAATTAACTAGAGTGCCGCCATCTAAAGGGCACCACAAATTCTGAACAAACGTGGATAAAATGATTTAATCTAAGCAATATCCTCTCCTCATCGACGGGATTTGAAGTCAGATCTTTTCCACCTGTTGTGGGGAGGACAGTGATCATACCAACTGTGCTATCCGCGAGGACGCGTAGCTAAGATGATGCAATCTGGCTACGAGATAAACCTTTGCAGATATGAAAACTATCCGTTATAAAAATGCAAGTTGGGAAAGACTTTGTTATCAATTTAATAGTGTACATCAAGACATTTTCGTTACACTCAATATTTAACAATTATGTTCCTTAAAGGACTACAGCCATTGCTAACTGACGTGGAATATCGACTGCCCAATATCTAAAATTTTCTATACTTAACACCTTTTCAAATGAAAGTGGGCCCCCTTCACTCACGATTGCTCAAGTCTGGATCAATGTTCACCTTCTATAGGAAATTCAAAGGTGTGTCCAAATGAAGAACAAGTAATTGTTGAACTATTTGCACTTTAAACGGATGGAACATTAAATCGATATGCAATTCGTTCTGATATGGTCAATTGTCTTGAATGGTAACAGATGTTCGAGGACTGTTGTAATATCGCTCTGGTTCTTTCAATGTACGCGCCCTACGCATCCGAACTAGAGGTTGCACATCAGTTACAGACGCTGTCCTAAATTTTTAAATCCAATGTGTTAACCTTCTTTCAATTTTGAGTTAGCTTATAAATTTACTCTGACTACTACAAAACAATCATTGATTTTAAAAATGTATATATTTCGACAGTAAATTAGTGATGTTTATTCGACCACCGCTCTATTTTTACTGAATACTAGAATATAATCTACAAGAGATCTGCACGGGCCCAGGCTAGGTCCTAGGGCCGGGTTCGGGCCTGGTAGCACAAATCATAATCGGGTTTAGCTCGGATCGAGAAGCACAGATAAAATTCGGGTTCTGGTACGATCGGGTAATATTTGGGTTCAAATTTTATGAAACGTTATGAGTATTTCAGGCTTCTTCGAACCAATTTTTACTCCAAAGAAGAAGTTATTTGCATTCGCAGGTAGTTCGTGATAGAGAAAGCATAACATAAATTATCTGAAACCGTTTGTGTTGCATCGAGAGCAACACGTGGACTAGGAATACCCGATTGATACCAGAGATAAAGGGAAATCCCGTGTTGTTTAAGGAGACTGTTGAAGTGAGCTAAATAAAACACTTGTTAAAACGTGGCGAAATGGGGAACTGTTTTCGCAATTAAACTAAATCAAGTTGAACTGCCTTGGCTACGAAATGAGAGTATCCTAACAGAAACAAATTAACGTGGTGATAACGCCTTTCTTTCCTCATATTTGCATTGAGGAAGTAGAACATT